>NC_139902.1:27883260-27988260 GCF_905171665.1 Trachurus trachurus | reverse complement strand
GCCCTCATGTGTCGCTCTGCGTAAATCTGCACTGAGAGCAGCTTATTTGGGTGCAGTTACGCCTAGCTCTATCTCTGCAGCGGATTGGTTGATTCGAGTGATTGACAGCTCATTCGAACCGTTAGAGCCAATAGAATGAGGCTATAATTACCCACGTTGATGTGATTGACAGTACTGGCAGCCATGAGCCAATCAGAATCAGCAGCATACACGTGCAGGCTGTTGTGTGCAGCGCTCACAAAGCTTCCCCCGGCTCCTAAAGCCTGTCCGGACCGATTTAGATGTAACACAAAGTTCAAACTGGAAATATTGTGGATTTACCCATAAAACAAACTTTTCACGGCAAAACAGCAAAGGTAAGAGGAAATGTACAACACTGTTTTGGCCAAGCAGCGTCTGTGTTTGCTGGACTTTGCTGGTTTTTGTCTTCTCTCTCTGCCGTGCTGCTGTGTAGCTTCTGTGTTAGCCGCGGTTGCTATGTATCGTTCCAATCTTTGTAGCCGGCGGCGGCTCTTTCATATGAGCGGTAGCTGACGTGTTTTGCATAATGTACAGTAGTATACGAGCCAGAAATGTGGCGACTGGGTCCACACAGAGGTGCTTCATGAAGTTTGATGTGTAGTTGTTTATTTGAGTAGTGTTTGGGTCATAAAAACATGTTTTTTACACGTTGTGGGCCAGCTTCTGCTGTTAAATTTGATGTAAAATATGACTATATTCTTTCATAATTGGTGCAGTAGAGGCTCTGTGGTTGTTCTGTTGACTGTCTGCCAGTCCCTCAATTGGGGGATATGTGGGGTTTAATATATTGAACCAGAGTCTCACCCGCGTCAGGTCCATGCCCAGTTTGAGCTGCGACAGGAGGTGGATGATGATGCTCCTCTGGTCGTCCAGGACGCCCAGGTCCTCCTCCTCGTTGTCCTCCGAGTCCGTGGTCTCATCGTTGGGGCGTATGGAGTCTGGACCGCCGCTCTGACCCGACTGTTGTCCCGGCTGCTGCTGCGGCTGATTGGACACACAACATTAGCTCGTTAGAGGAGGTGATTTAGTTTTTTCTCATTTAGAGTGTCACTAATGTGTTTACAACATCCGTGTGAAGCATTCAGTGGTTTTCATGTTGTGTTGTGTTGTGTTGTCGGTCCCACCTGGAACAAACATCATTAAGTTCATCATGGTGGACTGAACATTATATCGTGTGTCAGACGACCCACTGGAACAGGAACATGGACAGATGTAGACAGATGTTCAGAGAAAATTACAATTAATGTACATAGGCTATTGGACTCATTAACCTAACTAGTTTAGTTACTGTAGCCTCAGCACTAATGTAGCTTTGCTCTTAGTTTTGTGGCACAATGTGGAGGAGTTTCTCCAACAAACTACAGCTACATCTGTATGTCACAGTATCAGTTCAGTAAAGAACAGCAGCAGCAAAACAAAATCCCAAACTGCAAAGCTGCATCTTGTTTTGTTTTTTTCAGGCTGTAATAATAATAACAACAAACATTTGTTACTTTGCACTTTTCTAAATGCAGCTGCAAACTGAACCAATGGAAGATTAATAAAATACATGAAACAACAATAAAACAACGCAAAAA
Organism: Trachurus trachurus; assembly: GCF_905171665.1. Classification (NCBI taxonomy): domain Eukaryota; kingdom Metazoa; phylum Chordata; class Actinopteri; order Carangiformes; family Carangidae; genus Trachurus; species Trachurus trachurus. The sequence continues at coordinate 27,986,662 of NC_139902.1, read as the reverse complement.
CTGAGAATAAGAGGGAAAAAACCCCACAAGAATTAGATAACAAAATGATCAACAAACACTTAAAAATGGACACTGATTCCTTTTGTTTTCATCCCAGACCCCCAGAACAAACATTTTGAGGATCTCAAAGGATGTAATGCTTCATAAGGGGTTAAAATAATCTGGATCTAGGCTATGAAAGACATCAAAATTCATCAGTTAAATCTTAAAACCCATCCTAAAACGAACAGGAAGCCTTAAACAGTAATAATGAGATGATGCAACTTAATCCTGGTTTAGGTCTAGCAGCTTTGTTCTGCACAGTCTCTAGATGTTTCAGAGTTTTTCGGCCGACACAGGATAAAAAGCTGTAGTAATCAAGAAGTGAGGAGATAAAAACATGTACAACAGTTTCTGCATCCTTAAAAATGTAAAATCAGACTAATTATGGTGAAAACACAATGACTGACTCTTACTAAACACAAGTTGCTGTTAGACACAAGTTGCTGTTGCTGTTAGACACAAGTTGCTGTTGCTGTTAGACAGAAGACCAAGGCGACCAGTGTGGTCCTTTCTGAGGATCAATAATAAGAATTTCAGTTTTGTTGAAGAACTGTTACACTTGTATGATAATTAGTGAAGATGATTTTACAGCTTAAGTCGGAGTTTGATTCCTAAATTGACTATATATGTACATATTTTACCATAAAAAAACTGCTGTTTTGCCAGATAATAACATGATTTTTAAGTTAATCATGTGGCATTTTTCAACGGTATACAACTTGTACTTCTTGGTACTTGTATGGTGTTTCACTGTTCACTGGCAGAGTTTATGTTTTTTTTTTACAGTAAATGTTGCAGTTTTTTAACACATTATTTAAACTTTTTTTTACAGTGTAGGTTGGAAACATCAGCTGAACCTTTGTCTTTGTCTCCTTTTCTTCTTCTATTAAAATGCTGGCTTCAGTTATTGATGTGACTGATCAATAATAATAGATGTGTTTTCATCTCATATCCGTCACACATTCTCTGATTCTCAACCCGGAGGCCAGAAAGTCTGTTATATCAGAGACGTTATATAGTTATATCACATTATCCTCGGCTGTGACATCACACACAGTAATCTGATATCTGCTCCTCATGGACGACTGAAGGTCAGCAGTGATGTCACCAGGCGAAGAGAGAGAGTGGACAAACTTAATATGTTCTTATTTAATTTCTGTTTTACTTGAGTGGGACCAGACTAAAGTTTGAGGCTCCAGATGTGTTGCTCTGTCTCTACACAGCTGCAAGACCTTTAGGATGAAGACCCACAGACGTTTCTGTGGGTCTGTCCTGTAACGACTGACCATAATCTACACATGAGACATTCAGGGTCTTGTTGGAGTGTGGGTCATCTGTGCATTTGCCTCTACAAGCAGATTTCATTACAAGTTAGTGGCAGATAAAAGAGCTCAAAAGTGCATCTTAATAATTTGGCCTAAATCTCGATAAAAGTCGATGACAGGCAACCGAATGAAAATAAAAAAAGCAAAAATCAAAACATTTCTGCCTTTTGTCGGTGTGTTTATAATCCACCGTTATGTCGTCCGCCATTTTGTCACCTGACCTTTACTGGACATTTCCTATTGGCTGCAGCGGGTGGGTGGTGTGACGTCACAGTGACTCAGAGCGACTGACTTCTGGATGTGTTTGTTGTCTGTTTAATTCTGAACTTAGAGACGGAGGATCAGATCAGATCAGTTACATGAGATGAAGCAGAGACTGAGCAGCTGCAGATGAAAGAAAACGTCCATAAATACTGGTCAAGGGAACGAGCAAAACTCATCAATAGGCTACATGAAGATAGAAACTTCCTGAACAACCCAAACAGATAAATGCAATTTTCTGCGTTAAAATACTACTTTTTCTTATTAAAGTTTACAGCTTTTATCTATAACTACTCTTGTTTTTCAGTTAATGGGACATAAACTCCAATTATACTGTACAAAAGTAAATACTGATTCACATAAATAGTTTGTGCTGATTCCTAATACAGTATGTGCAGCACCTGATGAAAAAACTTTAAGATGATGATGAAATTATTGGGAAAAACACTAAAATTTAAGCATAAAAAGAAGGTGTGTCCTGAACTACTGAAAACATCTCAGACTGCACTCACACACACACACACACACACACACACACACACACACACACACACACACACACACACACACACACACACACACACACACAACCATACAGCTGTTTGCACACCTGACTCTGGACCTGAGAAATACAGTAGGCTATATCGTTCACTGTGATGACGGAAACACACAGTCAGACTGAAACGACTGATTCTCCACTGGCTACACACACACACACACACACACACACACACACACACACACACACACACACACACACACACACACACACACACACACACACACACACACACACACACACACACACACACACAGTATTACAGTCTCACACACACACACACGCTACAGTATAATCCCACCGACTTTGTATAAACAGCTGTCATTTATCCACGATCTGGTTCAGCTCTGTGTTATTAGAACACGGTGAAATAATATGATAAAAAACACACTTTCTCTCTCTTTCTCTTTCTCTCTCTCTCTCTCTCTCTCTCTCTCTCTCTCTCTCTCACACACACTCTCACACACACACACACACACACACACACACACACACACACACACACACTCACAGCGTTGACCTGGCGGCGTCCCACCACCGCTGACTTGATGGACGACGTCCTGCTCGGCTTCATGTCCAGAGAGACAGAGAGACGAGGCTACAGCAGCAGCAGGTGAGAGGGGGCGAGAGACATTAAGGATGAAGAGGAAAAGAGGAAAAGAGAGAGAGGAGCTGCTGCACTTTTGATGGACAGATTAACAGAGAGGGTGATGATCCTCTCTCTCTTTCTCTCTCCCTCCCTCTCTTCATCTCTCTCTCTCTCTCTGTCCCACCGACCTCCTTCTTTACATAAGCCCCGCCCCCTCACTACATCACAATCTGTCCCACGCTAATGCCCCCTCCTCCTCCTCCTCCTTTCCATCCATCCCTCCATCCTCTCCTCTTTCCCTCCATCTTCTCTTCTCCTCTCCTCCTCTTTCCTCTCCTGTTCTATCCTCCTCTCCTCTCGTTTCCTCTTCTCTTCTCTTCTCTTCTAGTTTCCTCTCCTCTCCTCCTCTCTCCTCTCCTCTCGTTTCCTCTTCTCTTCTCTTCTCTTCTCTTCTCTTCTCTTCTCTTCTCTTCTCTTCTCTTCTCTTCTAGTTTCCTCTCCTCTCCTCCTCTCGTTTCCTCTTCTCTTCTCTTCTCTTCTCTTCTAGTTTCCTCTCCTCTCCTCTTCTCTCCTCTCCTCTCGTTTCCTCTTCTCTTCTCTTCTCTTCTCTTCTCTTCTCTTCTCTTCTCTTCTCTTCTCTTCTCTTCTCTTCTCTCCTCCTCCTCTCCTTTCCTTTCCTCTCCTCTCCTCTCCTCCTCTAGTTTCCTCTCCTCTCCTCCTCTCCTCTCCTCTCTCCTCCTCTCCTCCCATCCTCATGATATCAGGTACAGAGTGTGAAGGACTGTGTGTCTCTGTGGACTCGGAGCTGCAGCTGCTGCCTCCGTCCTGCTCACGCTCTGCAACTCTGCAACACCACAGAGCAGCTTCTGTCATTGAAAAAAAAAACTATATATATATTTTTTTTACAGTAAAGGGATAGTTCAACATTTTGGCAAATTGGCCCATTGCCATAATCCCTATAGTCATAGCAGTAGGTTCATTACCTTTAATTGTCGGTGCAAGCTATTTTTAGAACGGTGGAGCAGAGCCGTGAGCTGCTCAGAGCTACGCTACGGAGGCTCATGGGATTTCTTGGTTTCCCTCATCAAACTCATCAAATACACAATCCAACAACTCCACAACGCTCTGGTGGACAAGTTGTGACCTGCACATTCACCACGCTATGAGATAATAACACAACGTTACCACACAGAGTTGTTTTAGAGGAAAATTCATGCAAAACCGCTGATGCGCGTTCCCATTGGTGGCAGTTTTTCAGCAAACAGTCTCTGCATTTACCTCTAAAACAACTCTGTCTCGTTATCTCATAGTGTGGTGAATGTGCAGGTCACAACTTGTCCACAAGAGTGTTTTGGAGTTGTTGGATTGTGTATTCAATGAGTTTAATGAGGTGAGCTACTGCTACAACAAGGCTAAAAACAGAGATCGAATTATTTTTTTTCGAACAACTTTTTCATGTGGCGGCTTCAGGACACTTGGGTCAGTACAGACGAGCAGTATGGAGGTATCTGGATGTTTCATAGTGTGTGTTTTGGACGATTCAAAAGTGAACTCTATCCGCCGCCATTATATGAAAATCCGTTGCCAGCCGGACCCCCCCTGGAACTCCTAAAGTGTTTTGATGACTCTGAAAGTTCTCCAAACCCTTCCTTGGCATGACAGTGAGTAGAAAACTGGTGAATTATCGATTTTGGGGGAAGTATCCCTTTAAGTTTTGACTTTACAGAACTACTTATATCTAATCTTTGATACAAATAAATCAATAGTCTGTTTCTGTAGAATGACCCAGGTGCTGTGGGGGATTGATATGTTCACATATAGTTTGAAAGTTATTTAATTTATCAACATGTGCTTCTTCCTGCAGATGTGGGACCAAGACTTCAGTCATTAAAGTAATTCATCTGTGACGTGTAGTGTCTCGGTAACTGGTTTAAACCAGCAGTATGCTACATATTCATTTCATATAATCACTCAAATTAAATCATATAATCATAGTTTAACCCCCCTAGGATCAAACAGGAACAGATTACAGTAAGTGAACTCAGAGCTGATCATGCTAAAGCCTGATGTGTGGCGCCACCTGATGTTAAAAATAAAATATTACAGGAGACTCATTCATTTTCTCTTCAATCCACAAGGACAAAACAGAAGCAGAACCTTTGAGTGAGTCATTATGGGAAATAAAGTGCAGACTGTTAAAGGGAAAATAAATCCAAATAGTTAGGAAGTTTTTCTTTTTCACTTTTACATGAGAAAAACTGTGTCTGAAGGAACTTATAATGGTTTTATTATAAAACTGCAACATGACAAAAGCTTCAGACACACTTCTGTTTTTGCTGCCAGTGATGTTTCCCTGAACTTTAGACTTTAGAGTTCATGATGCTCTCACCTCTGTGCCCTCTCTCTGTTATTTATGACGACCTGTCAAAGCTGCTGACGAGCTGCTGACTCAGCATATCTCAGTCTCAGTCCACGGGGTCTCAACTCTCAGACAAACACTGACACAGAAGACGTCCGTCAACTGCAGCACAGTTTCCCCCACAGAGTAAATGAATACATGAGGAAGAAAAGATATCTATTAACCTGTTTTATCGTTATTATGACTTAAAAATTAGCAGCCTGACCCAAGACCATTCAACAATGAGTAAAACCACATTATTTAAGCTTTTAAAATCACATGGCATCCAAAAATATTGCAGACTATTAACTCCTAAAAGCATCCCCCACTGGGCACAAACCAGTCAAACTGTGATGGGAACATCTGCAGTCGCTCCTGTGGAATAATCTTGAATTATTAAAACTGTCAGTGAAGTATGAAACAGCTGTGATGCTCCAGGTTATAAAGTATAAATTATTGTTTATCAATGAAAGATAATTATAGATCACTTTAGTCACATATTTGAGCCCTTGGTGCAGTGATGAAAACAACAAAAGCTCAGAGAGTGAAAACCAGAATAACTAACACAACATGTAGTTGGTCTAAATGTCTGTTACACCCCTTCTTTATTTATTTATTTACTTAAATTTGATTTACTAACTTTTGTTTTATCATCTTTTCTTGGACCTTGTCCTGCTGCTGTAATAATGTTGAGTTGTAATTTCTATTACACAATGAGGTGTCAAACCAAAGACCAAACTCAACTCAACTCAACTCAACTCAACTCAACTCAACTCAACCCAACGAAACGACAGTAAACTAAACTAAACTACACTAAACTAAATGAAACTCAACTCAACTCAACTCAACTACACTCAACTACACTCAAACTAAGCTAAACTACACTAAACTAAACTAAACTAAACTACACTAAACTAAATGAAACTCAACTCAACTCAACTCAACCAAACCAAACCAAACCAAACCAAACCAAACTCAACACATGACTGTGGTGTGGATTACCTCAGAGCGGATTACCAGGTCCTGGTTCTGGTCCTGGTCCTGGTCCAGATGTGGTTGAGTGGAGGAGGAGAAGGAGGAGGAGGAGGAGGGCGGAGGAGGTGTTGGTTGTCTCTCCTCTCTCTCAGACGGAGGCCTGGTTCTTCCAGAGGAGCTGTCGGCTGCAAACAAAGAGGATCAGGATCAGAGTTAAACCTATTCACTCACAGTGTTGATAATTATGATACATCACATCTGGATTCATCCAGCTGGAAAATCTCATAAAGCGTTCACCTCCGATCCTTCCTGCTGCTTCCTCTGCACCTCCTCCTCCTCCTTAATGCTCCGTCTACTATAATTTTATTGGTGTGATTAGATTTTGTAAGTTCACTCTGCTCCTCTCTCTCTCTCTCTCTCTCTCTCTCTCTCTCCAGTCCAACCGGTCGAAGCAGAACCTGTGGTCTGGTTCTGCTCCAGTAGAAGGAGATTTGATTTCAAGCATCAAGTTCCTTGGACCACCATAAAACAAATGTGTACTTCTGTTGTCAGAGTAAAAAATTTTGAATTTTTTGAAGGGTTGTACAGATATCTTTCCTTAAAAAAATGTATAAAGAGAAACAAATTAGAAAATAAACACTGGAGATTTGACCAGATATTTACATTTTGGGATGTTTTGGTCATTATAAATTAATTTATATGGGTTGTTTTGTTTTTTTGTTGATATAATCAAGGGTGTAGGATGTGAGTGAAAGTGACAGACCATCTAAGATTCTTTGAGTTAAAGTCGGGGGCGGACATAAATAAGAAATATATTCTTCTTACTGCTCCTTTCTAAGCATGAAAAGTGTTGATTCAAATGTATTGATGTATTTATGATTCATGAATGGAACAAATAACGAAGGAAAGAGGAAAGAAAGCGTTCTCCATCACAAATTTCATGTGCACACACATACAGTACGCCACATGCACTCCTACTTTACTCTGTTCATTCTATGTCGTTAATCAATCTCGCTAATAATAATAATAAACCAATGTTTCCTCTTGTATCTGCAGCGCAACCAACTTTCATTTGAGCTGACCGTCACGTCCACTTCACCTGTGTGTTTGTGTGTGGGGAAGGTTAAAAAAGAAAAAGTGATAGTAGGATCTCATGTTGTTTGGATCATTTGGACTCAATGCTCTTGTTCTTGTTCTTGTTCTTGTTCTTGTTCTTGTTCTTGTTCTTGTTCTTGTTCTTGTTCTTGTTCTTGTTCCCCTAACCCACTCCTGAATCCTCCTGCACCACAACAATCAACAGTAACCTGCTCCTCCACCTGCGCTCCACAGACTCCAGTCAACAACACCCACTCAGCCATCTGCTAACTCCCACTCAGCCACTCGACCCTCAGAAAACCCCACAATAAGCAGCTTTTGAACACTGAAGCTTCCTGTGTGTGCTTTTACCACCCTGTGTCTTCTGCTTTAAGTTTTTTTTTTTTTTTTTTTTTTTACATAAAAGATTAAAAAAACTGTCATAAAATATGAACCATTAGTGTAAGATTTTGCTATAATTACTGTAAGAAGTTCTAAGTGTTGGGTTATAATGGTCTCTGAGGTCACACTGACATGAATTTGATGAGGTTTTGTGAAGGTGTTGTTCAGATCTCATGTGCACGGCGACCTGAAAACAACATGGAGGCATAAAAAACCTCAAGGATGGAGAGGAAATGGAAATAATCGAATAATAATAATCATAATCATTAGGGCTGGGCCAAAAAAATCGATTTTTATGTTATGCTTTTTTGGGGTTTTTTTTTTTTTTTTGGGACGACCAATCTTTATTGTACGATAATGTATTCTGTGCCATTACACTCGACAAAGTCAAACCGACCTGTTGTGTTCGTTTTTTCACAGATATTATATGTGAACAAACGAACACAACAGACAAACTGATGTGATGTGTGTATTGTTTTTTGTAAATATGACTTATGATGTATTGTCAAGCGTTTGGTTCAACCTGCTCTTGTTTAAGGACAGAAAATCACAATAATTGAAATATAAAATCGCAATACTTGGTAAAATCAAATCGCAATACTTGTTTAATCAGAATCGCAATTTAAATCGAATCGGGACCCAAAAATCGAATCGGCACAAAAGCATATCGGCCCAGCCCTAATAATCATAATCACAAAGATCCCACCTGCAGGTCCAGAGCTCTGCTTCTGGTTCTGGATGATGTGTTTGTGGATACTTGCTGGTCTTGCTCTGTAGCTGCTGTGGTTTGGACTCTGAGTCGGGCTCTGGCTGCGGGACCGTAGGCGCCCGGGCTCAGTCGCCACCTGGCTCACAACTCCCCGCTGACTCCACGACTTGACCCGCTCTGCGGGAGGAGGAGCCTGATGATTCAGACCGACAGCCGGACCGTCTCTGAGGCTTGGACACGGGACGTGGTTCTGGTTTTGGTTCTGGTTCTGGTTTTGGTTCTGGTTCTGGTTCTGGTTGAGGGCCTGAATGACGTTGGTCTGCAGCAGACTGAGACACTCCCCCAGGCAGCTCAGCGTGGCAGCGGAGGTGGCCTTCAGCAGGAGAAGATCCTGGACCAAGGAGGGGTGAAAAAATAGTGTAAATCAGTGTTTCTCAACCAGGGGGCAACTCGGACTCAGACCCTGGTGGTACTTGGTACTTGGATAGTTCAACATTTTGGCAAACTGGCCCATTGCCATAATCCCTCTAGTCATCATTACCTTTAATTGTCGGTGCAAGCTGTTTTTAGAACGGCGGAGCAGAGCCGTGAGCTGCCCAGAGCTACGCTACGGAGGCTAATCAAACTCATCAAACTCATCAAATACACAATCCAACAACTCCAAAACGCTCTGGTGGACAAGTTGTGAGCTGCACATTCACCACGCTATGAGATAATAACAGAACGTTACCAGACAGAGTTGTTTTCGATGAGTTGTACTGTTCATACATAATTGAAAACTTCAAAATAAAGTATTCAAAATAAAACTATAAACAATCATTTTCTTGAGCGACCTTTACAGACATTTATCATTTTACTAAAATAGTGACTGGAGTCATCGATATTGCCTAAACTGCAGAAGCTATTAAGGCAATTTTTTCCCCAATCTTTAAATTTCCCAATTTTAATGGAAAATTGGTCATATTTTAATAAGAAGCCACATTTTGATGGTTTCTGATTCACCCTCATTTGTCTTTTTAAAGACAAACTCACAACACAGTGGACAGTCTCCATTGATTTCTTAATTGGGATTTTTTTCTGAAATACTGCACAGGAAGATGGTGTAAAACTCCCTAAACTGCAATGTGCAAAGTTCAGTGTACGGCGACCTTTGGCAATCGCATATTTGCCTTCAGAACCGTTTATAAATATGCAATGATGCAATTAAAAAGGCTATTTTTATTTCTGTCAAATTGGTTTGGGACTCTTTTTGCAATGGGGGTCCTCAAGGCTGCGGTAAAAAAAATATGCAGGGGGTCCAGTGCCCTGCAGAGCTTGAGAACCACTGGTGTAAAACATAAGCTTCATCATGATTAGATGTTATATTGATTACCGGTACACTGACTATGAAAATGATGATTAATTAAACACATGACTTTGCAAATTAAATGTGAAACTGCAGCAGAGACTCATCGCTCAGATTTTCAAAATAAAGGTACGTCTTACAAATAATGATATGTATCCATGTTTGATTGATTGTCTGATTGATTTGAATTACTCTATTGATCTATTGTTATTATTGGTCGACTTTTGATGCACAGATACCGACCGACTCCCCGCTCCTCATACAGTCATGACATCATCGTTACCTCATCCAGGGAGCAGAGGGCTCCAGCTCGGGGGGGTAAGGACGACTCCACGGAGGCGACCAGGCTCTTCTGCTGCACCTCGGCCTGGCTCATCACCTATATACACAGAGAGTAACCACGGTAACCATCATCATCATCATCCTCATCCTCATCATCATCCTCATCCTCATCCTCATCCTCATCCTCATCATCAAGTCTCTTCTTTTACTTCTCCTCCGGCTGCAGCAGCTTCAGTTTGATCAGTTTGATCACGTCAGAGCGCCGACAATATGCAGAATCAGCAGCACACACCCCCCCCCCCCCCCCCCCCTCTGCAGCCATCACTCTCTGGTGTAATGGAGGGAGAGAAAGAGAGAGAGAGAAAAAGAGGTAGAGAGAGGTAGTGAGAGAGAGGTAGCATCTGAATGACAGGAAGAGGGATGATAAAAGTGGGAGGAGGAGGAGTAGGGATTACGAGAAAGAGACAGAGTGACTTCTTCTCCTGGACAATGTAGAAAGAAAAGACAGAGAGAGAGAGGAGTGTGTGACGGAGAAGAGAGGATGAAGATGAAGATGAAGATGATGAAGATGAAGATGAGTTTTCTCTCCGACTGCAGGAGGTGATCTCACTGACACGGCCACTGCAGAGCGGAGCCACTGGGACGTCTCCACTCCCTTAATGAGTGTGTGTGATGAGCTGTGATTAATGTGTGTGTGTCTCTCTCTCTCACTCACACACACACACACATACAGACACACACACACTGCAACTACACACACTGTTTCCTCTGTCTCCTGTTATCCCACTGTGCACACATGACCCCCAAACATACACGGCAATTTGCGGCACATGATTGGACGATCCGTGTCCACCGACATTTGACCTCCTCTGTTGTTCTTGTTGTTGTGTTTTAAAGGGATAGTTCACACAAAATTCAAATTTCACTCATTATCTACTCACCCTCATGTCGACTTTCACCTGTCTGCAAGACAAACCGTTTTTTAAAAATCTTTTATCCCCTCTGCTATTCGCCTCTTAAATTCTTTATAATGATTTTATTCCTCTTACCATGCACATTTTATTGGTCAAACATGTGCAACTTATGTAGCCTATTTATTCACTCATTCAACTGATCTTTGACAACACTGTATCCCTGGCATCCTATTCTATTTATTTACCTTATCTTTTATATGTATTTATTGTGTGTACTGTGTTTTTTTTGGACTGTGCAAGCTGCTGAAATCAATTGCCCCTGGTGGGATTAATAAAGTTGTTTGAAGTTTGAAGTTGAAGTTAAGGGCTGGGAGAAGTTTCAGAGTCCTCCGTGCCTTCTCTGAGTTACAGCGGGGCTCGGCGCAGCACTGCATGTCCATATGACGGGTTGTGAATGGACGGAGCTCACTTTTCTTCGTCCAAAAAGACACACCAAAAAACATCCAAATACCTCCATGCTGCTCGTCTGTAGTGTCCGTCTTGTATTGAAGCCCCGACATGAGAAATTGTTACGAAAAAAAATAAATAAGTCTATATTTTTAAGCTTGTTTGTAGCAGAAGGACTCTGAAACTTCTCCCAGCCCTTATTAGTCGACACGAGGGTGAGTAGATAATGAGTGAAATTTGAATTTTGGGTGAACTATCCCTTTAAAGTTCATGTTCATGCTTTTATTGTGATAGAGAGAGAAAGAGAGAGAGAGAGAGGGGTGGTGGAGCTGAGTAACTTCACTGTGGTCAGTTAGGGACAATATCCATCTAGCCCTCAGTGTGTGTGTGTGTGTGTGTGTGTGTGTGTGTGTGTGTGTGTGTGTGTGTGTGTGTGTGTACCTCAGCGTTGCTGTCAGAGTGGCGTCGGGAGCACAACTGTAGCTGAGTCATCCATAACTCCTGCTCCTTGGCGTCTATTGCTAAGAGAAGAAAGACAGACAAAAAAAAAAAAACACAGTGTCAGAGGTGTAACAATACATCAATACATCGATTCAGTGATCAATGAGTCAACAGCAACGATCAAAAAATGAAAACATCGATCAGACGTATCATTTGTAAGACGTGCTTTTATTTTGAAATTCCCCTGTCACATCTGCTGCCATATCATATTTTGTTTGCAAAGACGTGTGTGTCTATAGACGGATAGATTGATAGATGGATGTGATAGATGGATGGACAGATGGACAAAAACGGATGGATGGATAGATTGATAGATGGATGTGATAGATGGATGGACAGATGGACAAAAACGGATGGATGGATAGATTGATAGATGGATGTGATAGATGGATGGACAGATGGACAAAAACGGATGGATGGATGGATGGACAACAGATGGATGGATGGATGGTCAGATGGATGGAAAGACTGATGGATGGATGGATGGATGGATGGATGGATGGATGGATGGATGGATGGATGGATGGATGGATGGATGGATGGATGTACAAACAGATGGATGGATGGATAAATGGACAAACAGATAGATGGCCGGATGGATGGATAGATGGATAGACGAAAAGATGGATGGCCAGATGGATGGAAAGGCCGATGGATGGATGGATGGATGGACGAGCAGATGGACGAGCAGATGGATGGATGGATGGATGGATGGATGGAAAGACTGATGGATGGATGGATGGATGGATGGATGGATGGATGGATGGATGGATGGATGGATAGACCAGAGCAGCTTTTTTATGCAAATGAGAATGACCGATGCATTCTGGGTAATTTAGGGGCAGCTACCAGCATCCCTCCATTGAAAAGTTCAGCCTGACTGGCTTGACAAACTAACTAACAAAAAAGTTGTCTATTAACAGGCTATTAACAGACAACACTGAGCCAAAACCTCCCCGGTGATTCGACCAAATACGTGTAGATGTCTGGGTCAGACATTTCTGGCCACTTTGTGGGGTCATTGATCATTGTGGGAGGCTAAATGAGCATACCGGCAGATTCATTAATTGTAATTTTTCAAGATAGCGTGAACGGTGGGTTTCAAAGAGGGTGTCAAAATAATTATGAGACATAGTGCTACAAAAGAAACAAAAAATAAAACATTCAGATTGATTGTTAGTTAGTCTACGCTCCATCAAAACACAAAAAGCCACTGAGTGCAATGTAAAAATGCCGGTAGCTGCCCCTAAATTACCCAGAATGCATCGGTCATTCTCATTTGCATAAAAAAGCTGCTCTGGTCTATGGATGGATGGATGGATGGATGGATGGATGGAAAGACCGATGGATGGATGGATGGATGGATGGATGGATGGATGGATGGATGGATGGATGGATGGATGGATGGATGGATGGATGGATAAATGTTTCATGTCTGTCTTTATTATTTATGCTACTTTGTGGGAATGATGCTTTTATTTTGAAATTCCCCTGTCACATCTGCTGCTATTTCATATGTTATTTTGCAAAGCCGTGTGTGTAGGCCTATAGAGGTGACCGACACACCCAGGTTTGACCAGGTGGTGTGTTCGCGTGTTGAAGGAGAAAGTCTGTAGTTATATTACAGTATTTCACCTGTGAGTCTGTCTGGTTCCTCTGACCTGATTCACTCAGACCAGGTTTCACTTTACGTCTGAGAACTCGACTCTCTGGAAAAATACGACTGTAACTGAGTTACTGGAGGTGGCGGCTGTTACATAAGACTGATAGGGAAACACGCACACAGGGAGGGATGGATGGATGGATGGATGGATGGATGGAAGGGATGGATGGATGGATGGATGGATGGACAGATGGACAAAAACGGATGGATGGATGGACAAACAGATGGATGGATAGATGGATGGATAAATGGACAAACAGATAGATGGCCGGGTGGATGGATAGATGGATGGACGAAAAGATGGATGGCCAGACCGATGGATGGATGGATGGATGGATGGATGGATGGATGGATGGATGGATGGATGGATGGATGGATGGATGGATGGATGGATGGATGGATGGATGGATAGATGGATGGACCAAAAGTTGGATGGCCAGACTGATGGATGGATGGATAAATGTTTCATGTCTGTCTTTATTATTTATGCTACTTTGTTGAGTTGTACTGTTCTTCCATCATTGAAAACTTCAAAATAAAGTATTCCAAGAAATAAGTCATTGTTATTGCCTAAACTGCAGAAGCTAAGCTACATTAAGGCAGACGAAAAGATGGATGGTAAGACCGATGGATGGATGGATGGATGGATGGATGGATGGATGGATGGATGGATGAATGGAAAGACAGATAGATGGATGGAAAGACCGCTAGATGGATGGAAGGACGAACAGATGGATGGATGGAGGATTGGACGGATGGGCAGATGGATGGATGAATGGGAAGACAGATGGATGGATGGACGAACAGATGGATGGATGGATGGATGGATGGAAAGACCGATGGATGGATGGATGGATGGATGGATGGATGGATGGATGGATGGATGGATGGATGGATGGATGGATGGAAGGAAGGACAAGAGATGGATAGGTGGAGGATTGGACGGATGGACAGATGGATGGATGAATGGAAAGACAGATGGATGGATGGACGAACAGATGGATGGATGGATGGATGGATGGATAGATGGATGGACAAAAACGAATGGATGGATGATCAGATGGATGGAAAGACCAATGGATGGATGGATATATGGATGGACGAACGGATGGATGGATGGATAGACAAACGGATTGAGGATTGGACGGATAGACAAATGGATGGATGAATGGAAAGATAGATGGATGGACTAACAGATGGATGGATAGAGGATTGGACATGGAAATACATCTGTGTCTGAACACCAAGATGGAAAGTTGATGGATGGAAAAATTGATAAATGGGATGGATGGATGGAAAGACGATGGATGGAAAAACGATGGATGGATGGACGGATGAAATTAAAACAACAAATGAAACGTGTTAAATTCAAACCAATCTCATTACATTACCAGCTCTAGACTGAAACAGAGTTCATTGACTGACACAAACACACAGATCTCGTAGATCCGAGTCCAAAAACACCGACAGTCTGTTCATTCACACGGGAGACAGAAGAGACACTTCACTCGCTGCTCTGTACGTTCAAGACCTGAGGCGTATTTTTATAATTCAGATCTATTTCCTGCTGCTTCTGTTGCATAACTGCAGCGACTGTGTGTGTGTGTGTCGGTGCGTGAACTCCTCCTCTGTAGACAGGATGTTAAACTAAATCTAATCAGGTCTGGGTTTTAAATCCACTTTCCCCTTCATGCAGGCAAACGATACTTATAGTTCATCTCGGAGTTGCTGTGACTGCTCTTTCTTCAAAGGTAACAGAGGCTAAAGGCATGATTTAAAAATAAAAATAAAGGTAACACTTTACAATAAGGGTCCCTTACTTAACGTTAGTTACAGTAGTACATTATTAAGCATTAATTAACTGTTTACAGATATATTAACAATCATTATTATGTATTACTTAGGATTAGGAAACACATTAATTAATGTAACCTATTAGTAAGCAGTTAATTAATGTTTACTACTCAAAGTTAGTTATTACATTTAAAAGTTGAATAATGTAATTAGTTATCATTATGTATGCATTACTCAGCATTAATTAACACATTAGTTGATATATTAATGCTTAATATTGTACTAACTAACGTTAATTAAGGGACCCTTATTGTAAAGTTTTACCAAAATAAACTTTGAAAGTGTCTCCAGAATCTCTTACAAACACAACATTAGGAAAAAAGAGTCCCTGACAGTGTATAATCAACATTTCCCCGGTGAAAATAACATGTTATCTCTCATTGCACAGGAGGTAAAGACGGTGTCTCACCTCTCAGTTTGTATGCGACCCCGGTGGTGGACTGGAAGGTGAACATGAAGGGGAACTCGTCACAGGAGGCGACCGCGGCTCCGAGCAGCGGCAGAGAGCCTCGGGGAGCTCGTTGACCTTTACTCAGCTCATTCAGATGATACTGGAGCTGCCCGAGCTCCGGGTCCAGGACGAAGTACCTGCAGCGGGACAACAACAGCAGGAGGTCAACAGGGAAGAGACACTGGAGGACGTTTTAACACCGTGGAGGAGGGTACTTTACTTTTTACTTTTACTTTACAACATTACACTCTACGTTACTACATCACACTTGGTATACATTACTGCATTAGACTTGATATATCCTACTTTACTTCATTACACTCTCTCACTCTATACTGCATGACAGCAGATTTACATTAATTTATGTTGCCTTACTTAACGGCAATACACTCTACTTTACTTTGCTTTACTTCATTATACTTGATTTAGGCTACTTAACTTTACTTGACCATATTTCCCTTTACTTTACTGCATTACACTCTATTTTACTTTGCTTTACTGCATCACACTTGATATACTTTACTGCATTAGACTTGATTTACTTAACTTTACTTGACCTTATTTCACTTCACTTTACTCTACTGCATTACGCTTTACTTTACTTTACTTCATTACACTCTACTTTACTGCATTACACTCTACTTCACTTTGCTTTACTGCATCTCACCTAATTTTCTTCACTTTACTTTGCCTTACTTTACTGCATCACACTTGACATTCTTTGCTGTATTTCAATTGATTTACTCCACTGCATCACACTTGATTTACTTTATTTAAGTGAAGTTAGTTCACTTAACTTTACTCCACCTCACTTTACATCAATTCACTTCACTTCACCCGATGCTAAGTCAGAGTAGATGGATATCAGAAGGATTTTATTACAGTAATATCATTAATATTACTCACTTACTGCTCTTACGTAAACATACTTAATATATTATTGACAAATCATATTATATATTTGAATTGACTTATATTTTCATTCATATGAAATAGTATATCATTCAGACTCAGTGGAGGTGTGAGCCGTGAACACACCAGTGAAACACCAACACAAGCTTCTTCACTTCCTGTTCACTCTCACACACTCTCACTCACTCTCACACATAAACAACCACTGTGAGTGTGATATTGCTCCGTCAGCGTTCTTCACTCGTAATGGGAAAGAGGACAAATCTTATTCCATCTCACTCCGGAGTGAATATGCAGCCCGCTGAGGAGGACGACGGAGTGATTTCACCCTGGAGACTTTAATGTGAAAAGCAGATGAGATGAGAAGCACTGATGGAGAGAGAGAAGGAGGGAGGTGTGGACGTAGGGAAGGCGGTTTAATGAGAAACAGGGAAACCAGCGATGAGAGGACAGAGACCACTATGAATAATTTAGATCTGTATACACACGGAAATCTGTTTCCACCACCGTTGTCATGCAACTGTGTCATGTGATCTACAGGGGAAACTCTGATCCAGATGTTATAAAAACGTGAAGCATCATTGTAATCACAAAACTCAACACGTCAAATCTCTGACTCTTCTCACAAAAAACCTCAGAACAGTTTTTATCTTGAGTTTTCTGTTAATTCATGGAAACTCGACCAGATTTGACCTGGTTTGTTTAACTAGTTCATCATCCCAGTGTCCCACACCGAGTCTATTAGTGGATCTTAGTCTGAAGTAAAGAGGTCGGGTTGATGTGTTGGTTTAACAGCAACATTTTACAAGTCACTTTGGAGCATGTATCTTACTTTTTTTTATTTATAGACTGACTTTTTATCTCATTGTTTTATTTATTTATATTTAACCTATCTGTAGGAAATTTGGTCTAATTATCTGTTTTTATTTCATGCTTTTATATTTATCTCATGAATTGCAGCACTTTCTGTCAAGTCTAATTTGGTTCTTGTTTTAGGCTATGTCTTTTTTGTTTTATGTGTTTATGTCTTGTTTTGATTTTGATTGTTCGATTTGTGTTGCTTGTTTCGACTCTCGACTGCAAAACTAGTAGTTTACACTTGGGTATCAATAAAGTAACCCAAACCTGAACCTGAACATACTGTACACTCATCAAAAAAAAGTTCAGAAACGTTTTTTCAGTCAATCATTTCTCCCCTTTAATAATATTAATTGATGTTGTATTTTATATTGTTGGAAAGCCTGATTAGCCACCTTTACAACAAGGTACAACTTGTAAGGATCGTGCATCTGTGGAATGAGCAACACAGTTCAACGTATAGGTAGCACCCCTCCCAAAAAAACTGTATTATGGCATTATGAAAGGGGAGAAATGATTGACTGAAAACCTGACCAATGACCATAATACAATACCAACAGCTACATGTCCATGGTGTTAGCAGCTGTCCATCTGAGAGGAAGTACTGTATGACCGAGGTTATATATAGTACATCCAGGAGTTAGCAAGGTTTTCTGAGTTCATATGTACGAGCTGGTGTATTATCCCGGGACATTTAGATCCCATGTGTGTGTGAGCGTGATGGTCAGTTTAAATGGACAAACATTAAAGGATTAAATAAAAACTGTGTGTTGACGACGTTGTTCACATGAGGTCAGGTCCATCAGGAAACAGTGAACAGTGACACAAACAGACTGTCGGTCGTTGTAATGTGTCATCTCTTCATTTTTTTCTCATTTTATTTATTATGAATGAGCTGACTGGAGGAATGAATTGCCCCTTTGGGATTAATAAAGTATTCTGACTCTGACTTAGACTGAGTGTGTAAATTATTGAGTAAGTGTGAGATCACAGTGACCTTGACCTTGAGTTTTGATCTTTTTAACCATCAAAATCAAATCCGTTCATCCAGAAATGCAGAAGTTTCCAATGTGAAACTGATCAAACAGACGAAAAACACAACAAATTTACAAACCTCCCTCAGACTGGAGGAAATCTGCAAGAACAACTCCTCCATGTTTTCTAACCAAATTACATCTAATTCATTAGCAGCTCTAACTATAAAGGACAGTGGACGAGGTCATCGTGAATAAAAGAGAGAAGTGATATTTTGGCAGCGTGACAGGGAATGCTATATTAAAAGAGAGGACAGATATTTACTGGAAATCTTGTTAGCAGCTTGTAAGAAAGCAATCACGAGAAAGTGGCAGAAGCCAGATCCAACAAGACAAGATGCCTGGCTGAAAAATTGTGAATGTTATTGTTCAGTTGACTCATAAGATAAAAGGACTCAAGAAGAACAAGTGGGAGAGATCCCCTGTATTTAGCCGGCTTTTTACTGGACCAGCTCTCAGTTTAAAGGGTCAGTTCTCAAGTTCAAACAGGGTTGGACCCGAGTAGAAAGGGATAGTTCAACATTTTGGCAAATTGGCCCATTGCCATAATCCCTATAGTCATAGCAGTAGGTTTGTTACCTTTAATTGTCGGTGCAAGTGTGGCAAGGTGAAGAGGGCCCGGGCGGGGGTTGAACCCACACCTCCCAGGTAAGAGTCACGCACGCTTGCCAGTCACCCAAAGGGACATCCCCTTGGCCAAGTAGCCAGGGCACATGATCAATTGGAGGCATAGTGACAGGACCACCACTGTCACACAAGCTGTTTTTAGAACGGCGGAGCAGAGCCGCGAGCTGCTCAGAGCTACGCTACGGAGGCTCATGGGATTTCTTGGTTTCCCTCATCAAACTCATCAAATACACAATCCAACAACTCCACAACGCTCTGGTGGACAAGTTGTGACCTGCACATTCACCACGCTATGAGATAATAACAGAACGTTACCAGACAGAGTTGTTTTAGAGGTAAATCCAGAGACTGCTTGCTGAAAAACTGCCCCAGACCGGAACGCGCATCAGCGGTTTTGCATGAATTTACCTCTAAAACAACTCTGTCTCGTAACGTTGTGTTATTATCTCATAGCGTGGTGAATGTGCAGGTCACAACTTGTCCACCAGAGCGTTGTGGAGTTGTTGGATTGTGTATTTGATGAGTTTGATGAGGGAAACCAAGAAATCCCATAATGAGCCTCCGTAGCGTAGCTCTGAGCAGCTCACGGCTCTGCTCCGCCGTTCTAAAAACAGCTTGCACCGACAATTAAAGGTAACAAACCTACTGCTATGACTATAGGGATTATGACAATGGGCCAATTTGCCAAAATGTTGAACTATCTTTTTAACTTTTCTCAAGCGGACACAGCCTTAAAGATGTTGTGCACACATCAACAGGACAGGAATGACCGGACATGGAAAATCCAGCATGTTCTTTTTCTGAAGTTTGTTTCTATTTGCTTGTCCTTCTCTTTTTTTCTCCGTATGTAGGCTACATTATTTAAACATTGGCCCCCAAAAAGTAATAAAAAGAATGTAGGCTATCAAAAAAAAAAGAAACAAAAAAAGAGAGAGAGATGTGATACACTGCCTAGCCTACCATTTAGAAGAAGATCCCATTTCAGGGTCTGGAGGCCGTTATGGTGCCTATATCTCTATCGTCCTCCATGGTTTGGAGGTCTGTATGAAATAAACTGATGGAGACGAAGGTGGACTCAAGGTGGAGGTCAAGGTCATGGGTCAAAGTTGTCTTTATCAACCTTGTAGCGTAATTTGATGGACAAGTGGAGGAGAATCTCCAAGACCGAGGAGCAAATGGAGGTACAAACTTACTAAACCACGCCTACAACCTGTCACCTTCATCTCTCAGCCCTCACTTTCTCTTCCAGGAGCGGCGCAGCAGTCCGACTGAATAAGACTGGAGGCAGCAGCAGCAGCAGCAGCAGCAGCAGCAGAGTGTGTGAGTGTGATGAAGGTGTTTGGCAGCTGCACTGAGAGCAGCTCTAACTCTCTGCTGAACCTTCTGTCACACACCTGTCAGAGCAAATGACTACAGCCACCGCCCCCCTCTCCTCTCCCCCTGACTGAGAGCACAACAACTACAACTACAAGCAGAGCAACGGGACACACACACATTGATGTTTAACACACACACACAAACTTGCATGCCAGTTTTTCTTGGCTCCCGAGTGCATGAGTCAAACGCAGCAGCAGCAGCAGCAGCGGCGGCGGTAGCGGCAACGTGTGTGAGTGTGAAAGTGAGGGTGTGTGGAAGTGAGTGTCAGAATGTGTGATCATAGAGCTCATTACACGATTGGATGCTTTTCCTATCGATCCACTGGGACAGTCGGACAGAGAGAGAGAGAAAGAGAGGGAGAGAGAGGGAGTCAGCGTTTAGAAGAAGGATGGAGGGAGGGAGGAGGAATGTGGGGGAGGGAGGGAGTGTTGTGATGCAGGAGAGGAGTGCAGGGCTTTCCTGCTCCTGGATGACTCATTCAGTGATTCTGGGACTTCCACCCCCACATCTCTACATCTCTACTTCTCTACTTCTCCTCTACATCTGCGCTCACATGAATGAATGGAGGGAAGGAGGGACGAGAGAGAGAGTGAGTGGTCTACACTCTACAGGACAGATGTTGTTGACCCCCCCACCACAGCTGCATGCACGTGACATCATCAAAAATAAAAATAAAAACTGCCTGAGACTGAAGTGTGTTACAGTAAAGTGTGTCCAAGAAAAATTTCCATTCAGTACAATAAATAAATAATAATGTTGTGACAGTTTGTATAAATTAAATTCAACCTTTATTCCCACACTGTAACTACAGCCTATAGCCTACAAAGAGGATTACTGTATAGTCAATTCATTTCTTCTATATGTAATTTTCCCTTGAGATTGGATCTGTTTTGCGAGGAAGACCTATGTCCAAGAGGCTGAACTGGTGCAACAACAGTAATAAAAGCAATTGCACATAACAATAGGCTACAAACATGACATCATTCAAGAATAGCAGGTGCACATTTCTGCATTCTTCTATGTTAAATTAATCATGAAATTCTACTGATGGAAATTTGCATGGACACAATTCAGAGAGGCACACTTCCTGTTTTATATCTAGGCTATAGCTATAACACCTGTCTGAGCAGTTTACCACCACACCTTCAGACCAATGATGAGAAGAAAAAAAAAAGTTTAGCAAAATGAAAAACAACAAAGAAACAGTAGAACAGCCACACCTCCACACTGATGTGATGTCAGCATGAAGATCAAAGTGATAGCAGCTCCACCTGAAGTGCAGCCCCAACTGTGAACAGCACCTTTAAATCCAGGTTAAAAACATTTCTCTTTTCATGTGCTTATAGCTGCAGCTCTTTTTAATAACTTTAAACTTTATCTATTTTATTTTTTATCTTACTTTGCTCCTGTTTTTAACTCTGTGTTTTTTGTTTTTATGCTGTTTAATGCTGTTCCTTTTTTCACATTGAGTTGCCTTGGTATGAAATGCGCTATATAAATACAGTAAAGATGCCTTGCTTTGCCTTGAAGTGACCATGCATGGACATTGTTGACAACATGCTCCGGGTCCGGGTCTGGGACTCGAACCGGGACTCGAACCGGGACCTACCTGCTCTGCCAGCCCTGGAACAGGTTCGTGTACTTCTTCAGGACCCCCTCCAGGTGCCGCCTGCCCCGGGTGGAGGTGGAGGAAGATGCATCCCGGCTGAGTGACTGAGCGCCGCCGCGGTGCTGCTGCTGCTGCTGCCGGGGACGCGCTGCCCGGTTCATGCTGCTGCTGCTGCTGCGGCTTGTGCTTTTGGTGGCTTTTTACACTCCGTCCGTGTCCCGAGTCCGAGTCCGAGTCCCTGCAGCCTGAGGTGTGTTGATGTTGATGATGATGGTGAGAGGAGCAGCAGCCTGCAGCCCCGACACCGAGCTCAGACTGGAGGAGGAGTAGAGGATCCTCCGACTGTAGATACCTGACTGCGGTCTCTTCTCTCTTTCTCTCTCTCTCCCTCTCCCCTCTCTCTTTCTTTCTGTGACGTTATTGCGTTTGTTATTTTGGAAATCCCGGGTTGGTCACTCCCCCCTCAGCCTCAGCCTCAGCCTCAGCCCGGGATACTCCCCCTTCAGCAGCGGCCACAGGGAATCAATAATGCAGTAAAAAAGCTCCGAGCACCAGGCTGAGAACCAGACTGTGACTGTGACTGTGGTGGTGGTGGATGATGAAGATGAAGATGTTTAATCCTGTAGAGAAATAACAGCAGGTAAAGTGTAGTCGTGTCTCCAGACTGTATAGGAGAATTACTAAAACATGCAGGTTTCAACATTTTTATGCACAAGTTGGTTCACTTTCCTCATCTGACCTTTGTTTCTGTGAATGACAAAATAAATCTGACACAATGCTTTAATGAACTGATCTTATTTAATTCAATTTACTTATTGCAATGTTGAATTTATGTTGTTTCCCCCCTCTAAATATAATGAAGATTGTGTGAATGAACTGTGCATCTGTCATTATTCATAAACAGTATGTCACGATGCATTTTTTATTATTTACATGAATATTAATTGTGATTATCAGACCTGGAAGCACTCTGCATCTTGTGTGGATGGACGCTGCAGCCTCATTAGGTTAATGAATGGCTCTAAACCGCTGCAGCTGCATATCGATAGGCTAAACCTATAGATAGCCTATCGATAGTACTATCAGGGATTATTTGTTGCACATGAATCCATTCCACCTTGTTATGATCATTCATCCCCACACTGTTATGTAATCTGTGGAGGGTGGGTGTACGTACGTCAACATCACATACAAACCTATACAATCTTTCTGCAACTACAAAAACTACAACTCCCAGCGCTCTGGTGGCGAGAGAGCGAGCGATAGAGACGCGTAACGTGACGCAATCAGCAGGCGACGCACGCAAACCAAACCCGTCGTGCCCGCGGTCTCTCCGGTCTGTGCAGCTTCTTGTAGAAGAAGGAGCTGGAGAGGGAAACTGAGCTCCGGCAGCACCAACATCTTCCTCCTCCTCCTCCTCCTCGTGCACCATCATGGCGGCTCCGCTCAAAGTCTGCATAGTGGGCTCCGGGAACTGGTAAGATGAGGAGGAGGAGGAGGGGGGGTCAGGGTGGGTTGAGGGTGCTGGATCGATAAAGAGTGATCGATCTGATGTGATGTGCACAGGCTGGGTGGTGGTGGTGGTGGTGATACAGGTGGAGGTGGAGGTGGTTCAGTGCCTTGCTCAGTGGCATCTCAGTGCAGCAGGATGTGTGGAATTGAACCAGCCTAGTGGTTACATTTAAAGGGATAGTTCAATATCTTTGGTAAAATTCTCCTATCACCGTATTCCCTATAGTCATAGCAGTAGGTTCATTACCTTTAAAGCAGAAGTAAGCGGAATATTTGTGTTAATATAAGTCTTAAATAGTTATATCTTCCGACAGCAATCACTTCTATAGAGTGTTTGGTCTGAAACACGGGTCTGTCAGTCACTCTGCTCTGCTGTAAGACGAGGAGAAAACTTTCCTTGTATCCTACAACCTTTATCCAATGAGGAGAGAGAACGGCATAAAGGGGCGGTCCTCTCTGTGTGTGCAGCCAAGGGATGCGCGTGAATGTGGTGACGTAGGGATGAGGACGGGGACTGCTAACTCCATCGGCTGACAAGAAGTTAGCCAAAACGACCGGATCGCTTACTTCTGCTTTAATTTCTTGTAATTATCGGTGCATGTTCTTGCATGTTCATGTTCATGTACCTGTGAACACAATGGAGGTGAATGGTACTTTCGCCTTTCCTTCAGAACTCATCAAATACACAATCCAGCAACTCCAAAACACTCTGGTGGACAAGTTGTGACCTACACGTTCACCACGCTATGAGATAACCATGTAGAATTATGTAACATTACGACACATGAAGCAAATACTCGGAACTACTCGGAGCAGCCGTGTCTGAATGTAGTTCTAAAACAACTCTGTCTCTGTTATTATCTCATAGCGTGGTGAATGTGCAGGTTACAACTTGTCCACCAGAGCGTTTTGGAGTTGTTGTATTGTGTATTTGATGACTTTGATGAGGGACAGGTGACCTGTCCTGTACCATTCACCTCCATTGTGTTCACTGAGCAGCTCACGTCTCTGCCCCGCTGATCTCAAAACAACATGCACCGATAATTAAAGGTAATGAACCTACTGCTATGACTATAGGGGAGAATTTACCAAAATGTTGAACTATCCCTTTAAGACAGTGGTCAGATTATTAGGAACACGTGTCAGCTGTCTGTTGTTTATAGTCTGCACTTACAGTATTGACATGAATGATGTGGGCAAAATGATAGGAACATCTGTCAGTATAATGATGCTCTCTGCATTATTTTTATTGCACTTTATTGTCAAATTGCTCTCACTGTTGTTGTTGTTGTTGTGAGTTGTTGACCGTCTTCCTGACCTCTGACCTCTGACCTCTGGTTTCAGGGGTTCAGCCATCGCCAGGATCATCGGAAACAACGCCAAGTCACTGCAGCGATTCGCCACCACCGTGAAGATGTGGGTGTTTGAGGAGAACATCAACGGCAGGAAGTTGACCGACATCATCAACGACGAGCACGAAAACATCAAATACCTGCCGGGATACAAACTGCCAGAGAACGTGGTGAGAGACCGAACCATAGTCGACTCTATTGTAGTTATTTATTTTTAAATATTGAACCTAACTACAACATTTGATCAGCTCTCACTCTGCGACCGTGACCGACTAAAACTGACATTGTTTTAATCAGATACATGAATTTTTTTAACAGCCAGCGTACTTTAAGTCTTCTAAAATGAAATAAAATAAGATAAGAATATTATGAATGGCCCATTGCCATAATCCCTATAGTCATAGCAGTAGGTTCGTTACCTTTAATTGTTGATGCAAGCTATTTTTAGAACGGTGGAGCAGAGCCGTGAGCTGCTCAGAGCTACGCTACGGAGGCGAATGGGATTTCTTGGTTTCCCTCATCAAACTCATCAAATACACAATCCAACAACTCCAAAACGCTCTGGTGGACAAGTTGTGACCTGCACATTCACCACGCTATGAGATAATAACAGAACGGTACCAGACAGAGTTGTTTTAGAGGTAAATTCATGCAAAACCGCTGATGCGTGTTCCCGTCGGGGTCAGTTTTTCAGCAAGCAGTCTCTGCATTTACCTCTAAAACAACTCTGTCTCGTAACGTTGTGTTATTATCTCATAGTGTGGTGAATGTGCAGGTCACAACTTGTCCACCAGAGCGTTTTGGAGTTGTTGGATTGTGTATTTGATGAGTTTGATGATGAGGGAAACCAAGAAATCCCATTAGCCTCCGTAGCGTAGCTCTGAGCAGCTCGCGGCTCTGCTCCGCCGTTCTAAAAATAGCTTGCACCGACAATTAAAGGTAACGAACCTACTCCTATGACTATAGGGATTATGGCAATGGGCTAATTTGCCAAAATGTTGAACTATCCCTTTAAGGCAAAATGAGAATAGATCAGATATGAACAAGGTGGTGAAAACTGTTTTGGGATTTCAGAAAAGGGTGTAAAAAAAAAAGTAAAGTTGTATTCTGGGATTTGTAATGTAACCGCTATATCGGAGGGCCATCAATAAAAGAAATATGACATTTTCTCACAGGCCACATAAAAACTGTATCGTGTGCTCTGGTGTGTGTTTGTCCCTCTCAGGTTGCCGTCCCTCAGCTCTGTGATGCCGCTGATGGCGCCGACCTGCTGGTGTTCGTGGTCCCGCACCAGTTCATCAGGAAGCTGTGTGACGAGATGGTCGGCTGCGTCTCCACCAGAGCTCGAGGAATCACACTCATCAAGGTCAGAACAGAAAAAAAACCCAACATCAATTAAACAAGACGTAATGGCGGTACTTTAAATAATATTTCTATGATTGCTGCTGGATTGTTGTCTTGGTTTATTTGATGTTTTTAGACGTTTTGTGCTGCACCACAAATAGAGTGATGATGATGGCTCAACATCTGGAGCCACAGCAGCTTCCTTTCATCTCTGCGCTCTGACGATGTTCAGTCTATGAATCCGTCTCTTTTATCTTCTGATTCTCTGGTTTGTCTCTGCACCAGTGGAAGTTGAAGTGCTTAGTATCAGACAATGAGTTTGTGTCTTCAGCACCATGGACAGCGTCAGCAGCCTGTCAACACGAAAACCAGAAAAGCAAATTAACATGCAGCTTTATTAAATATGCACTAGAGCTGTAGTGATTATACATTTTCTTGGTACGATTATTGTCAGATAAATTATCACGGTGTTACGATTATCAAGATTATTATGCATTAATTAATTAATTTCACAACACTATGAATGTGTAAAATCAAAAATAGTCAAAATATAATTATCTTTCTTATTGTTTACACCAAATATTTCAGGTATCTAGGACCAATAACCCCCCAGGGGAAGTGTTTGAAATATTCATGTCATAAATTGTCATCTATACCAAATGTTTACATTTATTTGTT
Source organism: Trachurus trachurus (assembly GCF_905171665.1). Lineage (NCBI taxonomy): Eukaryota > Metazoa > Chordata > Actinopteri > Carangiformes > Carangidae > Trachurus > Trachurus trachurus. The sequence continues at coordinate 27,959,568 of NC_139902.1, read as the reverse complement.
TAAAAAAAAAATTCAAATTACACGCTAACATTTAAATTCCTATCACGTTAGTTAAATGGACCAGAATCTGAGCATTAACCTTTATTTTGGCGCACATCTGCCGATACGGTTCCGACATACCGTAATCTTTTTTGGGAAGTAACGGTATTTAGGAATCTTTACGATTAATTAAGTGGGGCGACTAATACCACGATTAATTGTGAAAAACAGGTAATCGTGACATCCCTAATATACACATAATCCTGATCAGATTTGTCACAGAATGTTTTTTATTTATTTGATTATTCATTTATTTTTTATAGTATTTTGGTAGGGCAGCCATCTTGGGAAGGTTTTCACCACTGTTTCCAAGCTTTCTCCATTAGTGGATAAAGGCTCTCACTGTGGTTCACTGAAGTCCCAAAGCTTTAGAAATGTCTTTGTAACACTTTTCCAGACAGGTAGATGTCAATATTTAGTTTTTTCATCTGTTCTTGAGGTCTCTCAGCCTACTTCACTTTATCAGACAGATTTCTTGATTCAGCTGGTCTGGCAGTGATCAGGCTTGGATGTGAAGAGTGAAATTGAACTCAGCTTTCCAAAAAAATAAAAAGGTTTATCACAGTTAGTTCATGATTTAACAAGAGGGGGAAATTACTTTTTCACATAGGACCCCTTAATAATGAAATCATCATTTAAAAACTGCATTTGCTTGGGTAGCCTTTGGCCTTTCATCTGAATTCAAGTTTTCTGCGTTCAGATAACTTCCCGCATTAATTTCAAAATAAAAGCTGCCCGATATGTTCATCATGCTATTTGAGGAAATTTTCACCTCATAGCTGGGTACGGCCATGAACACAGTATAATTGATTATAAATGATAAAACAACATCTCCTGGTTTTCATATTGTATGAACTCTGGTTGTTCTGAATCAATAGCTGTGAACAACGTTTGCACTTTATTTGCAATATTATTTTACTGTTATTATCGGAGAAGAGAAGGTTTTAAAGACACGACTGCAGGTGGTTTGAGTGTAAACTGTGTTTAAATGAGCGGCTGAGTTTAAATTACTGATGAAGTCTCTGAGGTTCATTAAAGGCTGATGTGAAGGAGCTTCCTGAGGGAAATGTCTCTGCTCCATTTGAGTTAATTGAAGACGAGCTCATTTTCCCTCTGTCGTCTTTTCTTTGTGTGTGTTTTGTTTATTGATTTATTTCATTATTTCACTTGAATTTGTAGTTTTTTGTGCCTAAATCTGCCTCATTTGTTTCTTTGTTTTATTTATAAAGATGGAAAAAAAGACATTTCCAGCGCTGAATCTTGGGATAGTTTGGAAATAGAGTTAAATAAGTGTGTGTGTGTGGACTGTGTCGATCTGTTTTAAAGGGATAGTTCACTCAAAATTGAAATTTCACTCATTATCTACTCCCCCTCATGTGGACTAAGGGCTGGGAGAAGTTTCAGAGTTATCTGTGGCTTCTCTGAGTTACAGGGGGTCTCGGCGTAGCAGTGCATGTCCATATAACGGTTGCAAATGGATACCAACTGTCTTCGTAACAAAAAGACACACCAAAAAACATCCAAATACCTCCATGCTGCTCGTATGTAATGTCCGTCTTGTATTGAAGCCCCGAAATGCGAAATTTCAAACAAAACAAGCTTGAAATATAGACTTATTTAATTTGTTTCGGGACAATTTCTCATGTCGGGGCTTCAATACAAGACGGACATTACATAGGAGCAGCATGGAGGTATTTGGATGTTTTTTGGTGTGTCTTTTTGTTACGAAGACAGTTGGTATCCATTTGCAACCGTTATATGGACATGCACTGCTACGCCGAGACCCCCTGTAACTCAGAGAAGCCACGGAGGACTCTGAAACTTCTCCCAGCCCTTAGTCGACATGAGGGTGGAGTAGATAATGAGTGAAATTTCAATTTTGGGTGAACTATCCCTTTAACTGTTGCTCAGGTTTTCATCAGACTGGGTTTGAATCTGCTTCGGCCTGTTTATAGAAGATATAACTCCTCTGTAACAGACCGGGCTTATCTACGTTTCCACTGCAGCTCAGATCCTCGATACGTGTGTGTGTGTGTGTGTGTGTGTGTGTGTGTGTGTGTGTGTGTGTGTGTGTGTGTGTGTGTGTGTGTGTGTGTGTGTGTGTGTGTGTGTGTGTGTGTGTGTGTGTGTGTGTGTGTGTGTGTGTGTGTGTTGTACAGTGGAGGGAATAAATCCTCAGCTCTATCCAGGTAAAAAAAAAGCTGATTAAACACTGACTGTGCAGGGACAGACAGGGGGGCTGTTGTGGGGAGGGGGGCTTTAGGTGCTGAGAGACCACTCATCCTCGGCCTCCTCGCAGCAGCAGCAGAGCGTCAACAACTAACTAGGCCACAGCTGCTCCCAGCTCGCAGCGCACGGCCCTTCAGAATAAAAGCATCAGCTGTGCAAAGAGAGAAAAAAAAGAGAAAAAAAAAGAAATAAAACTTCAGTAGACGACATCAAACGTGTTTTTAATCAGATTTATCTCAGACTTTTTCTTTGATCGTGGTTTTTTTCCTTCAGTTTCTCTCATAAACATGATGTTGGTTCGTTGGATTTGGAGGGAAAGTTGTTGCAGCAGGAGCAAGGTGAACGTTTCAGTGAAGAGGCCATGAACCTGAGACTGATGGGACACATCTGTCCACATGTGGAGCTGTTTATTAGCTGTTAATGAAGTTCCCCAGGTTGTTTAAAACTAGATAAAACTTGATGTTCAGCTTCTGTCAGAAAAAAACACCACATAATAACACATTATTATTAGTTTATGGACTTATTTATCAAGTTCAAATTCAGTTTTATTTATATAGCACATTTAAAGGCCTGTCACGGTCCAGTGCAGAAATAAAAATACATACATAAACATACTGGTGCATCTCAATAAATTAGAATAACATGGGAAAGTCAATTTCCAGTATTTCAAGTCAAATAGCTCCAACCATACTTTTCAGAAGGACAACATTTCCATATTAAAAATGCTTTTTTTTAAATTGGTCTTTTGTAATATTCAAACATTTTGAGATATTAAATGTTAGGTCTTTATTAAATGTGAGCCATAATCATTACAATTAAAATAAATTAAATACATAAAGACATTAAATATTTCATTCTGTGTGTAATGGATCTATATAATGTACAGTATTAGTTTCACTTTGTGAATTGAATTACTGACATAAATAAACTTTTCCATGATATTCTCATTTATTGAGATGCACATGCGCATACACACACATGTGCATAGTCACAGTAGTCATAAATACAATATGTAAAATAAAAATAAAAAGTCTTCAAAATACGTATGTATAAAGTCCAAGAAATATGCAACAAAAATCATATTGTGATTATTTTGACTTGACTTGTGCTGAAAGTGATAACTCATCAATTTTTAATTTCTGCTTAAGAGTATATACACATAAAAATACTGTTGTAATTTAGAAAATGAAGCTTGTGGCCTCTGTGAAGTTTTCGTACATTAACTGAAAAATCACAGTTTTGTTCACACAGAAGAGACGGGAAATGAGACGTAAAGTGTTTATATAGAAGAAAAACACAGTGAACGGCTCCAAATGTAAATGTATAAAACACATAGTTCACCATTAATGTAAAAAACGAGGCTAATGTGCAAACACAGGTGTTTGATGCAGCAGCTGACAGCGGCACTTTAACAAACACTTTATTTTTAGATTTAGGTCTGTTACCACATCGGTTCAGTGTGTGTGTGTGTTCAGTGTGTGTGTGTGTGTGTGTGACAGAGTTGTTTCAATATTTCATCACCTGTCTTTGTGTTTTTTGTCGTCTTGCGTCTCTGAGTCTGAGCCTCAGAGGACGATGAGACAGTTCTGTTCTTCTGCTGTTTTCTTCATCTCCATCATCATCATCATCATCCTCAGCTATAAATAACACTGAACGTCCTGTAGCCACATGTCCCTCACCTCCCTCTCTCTCTCTCTCTCTCTGTGTGTGTGTGTGTGTGTGTGTGTGTGTGTGTGTGTGTGTGTGTCAGGGGATCGACGAGGGTCCCGAGGGCCTGAAGCTCATCTCTGACATCATCCGAGAGAAGATGGGCATCGACGTCAGCGTCCTGATGGGAGCGAACATCGCCAACGAGGTGGCAGCCGAGAAGTTCTGTGAAACCACTATCGGTGAGAAAGATATCATCATAATAATAGTAATATTAACATTCATGACCTTTAAAGGGATAGTTCAACATTTTGGCAAATTGGCCTATTGTCATAATCCCTATAGTCATAGCAGTAGGTTCGTTACCTTTAATTGTCGGTGCAAGCTACGAGCTGCTCAGAGCTACGCTACGGAGGCTCATGGGATTTCTTGGTTTCCCTCATCAAACTCATCAAATACACAATCCAACAACTCCAAAACGTTCTGGTGGACAAGTTGTGACCTGCACATTCACCACGCTATGAGATAATAACACAACGTTACCAGACAGAGTTGTTTTAGAGACTGCTTGATGAAAAACTGTCCCTGAAGGCAACGCGCATCAGCGGTTTTGCATGAATTTACCTGGAAAACAACTCTGTCTGGTAACGTTGTGTTATTATCTCATAGCGTGGTGAATGTGCAGGTCACAACTTGTCCACCAGAGCGTTTTGGAGTTGTTGGATTGTGTATTTGATGAGTTTGATGAGGGAAACCAAGAAATCCCATGAGCCTCCGTAGCGTAGCTCTGAGCAGCTCGCGGCTCTGCTCCGCCGTTCTAAAAATAGCTTGCACCAACAATTAAAGGTAACGAACCTACTGCTATGACTATAGGGATTATGGCAATGGGCCAATTTGCCAAAATGCTGAACTATCCCTTTAATGTAGAGCAGAGCCTGATGACTCTGTGTCCAACATAGACATTTTTTGTCCTTCATAAATTTGGTCATGAAAGATTTTTTTCTGTGTGTGTGTCCTGAGCTGTTAATGGTCCCTCTTCTCTGATTGGCTGATATTTTGACTCTGAGGCGTTAGAGGGGTCAACATCTGTCCACCTCTGGTTTTAAAGGATTTCTGACACTTAGTAGAAGCTTTTTACTGTCTCTGCTGTGTGTGTGTGTGTGTGTGTGTGTGTGTGTGTGCGTGTGTGTGTGCGTGTAGGTGTGCGTGTGCGTGTGCGTGTGCGTGTGCAGAGGAGACAAACTGAGTCTGAGACAAAACCGCTGCACATGAATTAGTTAAAACATAAATGGAATATTTAGTTCTATGAAATTTTAAATGTATTTCTGTGGTTTCTTGGGAGTTGGAGGTTCCTGTTGTGAGGCACACACACACACACACACACACACACACACAAACACACACACACACACACACACACACACACACACACACACACACACACACACACACACACACACACACACACACACACACACACACACACACCTCACAAGTCATCGTCAGCGCTGCCTGGTGTTCAGACTGTGTCACTTTTTCCTAAATGAGTTAGAACAATTGAATAACTTACATATTTTATACACAAAACTTAATGATCAGATAATTAATTACATTATTTACAATATTTATTGTTGCTGAATAGATTCAATTCATATTTATTAATATATTTAGAGCTGCAACAATTAATCGATTATTAAATTAATCGTCTACTATTTTGATAATTAATATATAATTTAATAATCAGTTTCAGTAGTTTTTTAAGAAAAAAAAGTCAAAATTCTCTGATTTCAGCTTCTTAAATGTGAATATTTCTTGTGTCTTTGTTCCTTTATGACAATGAACTGAGTATCTCTTTTCTCTTTGTGGACAAAACAAGACATTTGAGGACGTCGTCTTGTGGTTTGAGAAACACTGGTTGATATTGTTCAACATTTTATTGACCAAACAACTAATCGATTAATCGTTGAAATAATCGACAGATTAATTGATAATGAAAATAATCGTTAGTTGCAGCCCTAAATATATATTGTTGTTATTTAGGTCAGACTGCTGTTTGTATCCACTGTTTCCAAAGATGGACAGAGTACTCAACCCCAGTACTTGAGTAAGAGTACAAATACTACTGGTCAAAATTTACTCTGTTACAAGTAAAAGTAGCTCAGTCGACATGTTACTCGAGTAAGAGTAAAAAAAAGTACATGCTTTTAAAGGTACTTTAAGTAAAAGTAAGAGTAAGAGTAAATTTCATTTTATTTTTCACATCAATGAATTACTATAAATTTTTCTAAATTAATTTAAGGACCTTTTAACTCTTGTTTCTGAGAATTAACTCTTTGAAACCAGCTGCACTGATGTGCTGCTTTTAGGGGTTAGGGGTTTCCTTCTTTGACAAACACAGCTTGTGTCCAATAGGATTTTATACAGACCTGAAAGTAACGAGTACTTTTCAGCCTTCCTAGAAATTAACTTGAGTAAAAGTAAAAATATTTGTCTTGGAAATGTATTCAAGTAAGAGTAATAAGTACCAAAGAAATCTAATACTCATGTAAAGTACAAATCCTCTGGATATGTACTTAAGTACAGTACTCAAATGAATTTACTCCGTTACTGTCCACCACTGACTGTTTCTGATTGGACTGGCTTGTATCTGTGGATTTAGAGTTTGGTTTCTATCATGTAGGCTATTGTCATGTTTTTGTTCATTCTTAATTGATTTATTGATTAATTAAAATGCATTAATTCATGTTTGTGCATCTGTGTGTGTGTGTGTGTGTGTGTGTGTGTGTGTGTGTGTGTGTGTGTGTGTGTGTGTGTGTGTGTGTGTGTGTGTGTGTGTGTGTGTGTGTGTGTGTGTGTGTGTGTGTAGGCAGCAGGGTCCTGGAGAACGGGCTTCTGTTCAAAGAGCTGCTGCAGACGCCGAACTTCAGGATCACAGTGGTGGACGACGCCGACACGGTGGAGCTGTGTGGCGCTCTGAAGGTACACACACACACACACACACACACATAGTCCAGTCATTTTATGAAAAAAGGTTAAACAAATTGCAACAGAAACAAACTCAACTGATTTTGTATCTTCGGCATGTCCTGAGTGAGGAAAAAAAGCCCAGAAGTATCCCATTAGGGGAAAATTTCGAAAAACCCCCAAACATTTTATGCAAATTTATCAACTCAGTAATTTTCATGGAGATATCTAAAGGTTAAAAATTTTACCCTATTCATGTGAAAAAAATTTTTTATATGCGTATAAATGGGATATGTTTGGGTGTTTTTCGAAATTTTCCCCTAATGGGATTCTTCTGGGCTTTTTTTCCCTCACTCAGGACATGCTGAGGATACAAAATCAGTTGAGTTTGCTTCTGTTGCAATTTGTTTAACCTTTTTTCATAAAATAACTGGACTAACACACACAACACGCAACATGCTCATACTGTTTAAACTAAATAAACGACCTTCTTCTCCTCGTGTCAGAACATCGTGGCGGTGGGAGCGGGCTTCTGCGACGGGCTGCGCTGCGGCGACAACACCAAGGCGGCCGTGATCCGCCTGGGGCTGATGGAGATGATCGCCTTCGCTAAGCTCTTCTCCAAGAACGACGCCGTCTCCACGGCAACCTTCCTGGAGAGCTGCGGCGTGGCCGACCTCATCACCACGTGCTACGGCGGCCGCAACAGGCGAGTGGCCGAGGCCTTCGCCAAAACGGGAAAGGTAGGAGAGATACTTCTTTATTCCACTTTGGTTTTTACAAATGTACGTTACGTGTCATTTCAGTGTCCCAGATGTTGTAAAGGCAGATTTCAAAAATGGTCAAAATGTCAGAAATTCAGTCATCTAAACAAAAATCTGATAATACATAAATTGCATCTTGACAGCATGGAAATGTTGGTGATTTGTTTTTAATGATAAGTGTTTTGCTTCTCAAGAGAAAATGTGATGTTTAAAAATACCACTCTTACATTGACTGCAGTTGTTCCCATGAGAGCAGAATTCAAAATGTTCTAGAAAATTCAGTTTTTGAGATAAAATTCTGATATTTGCCAAACTTCATCAACCATGACTCAAAAATATTCTCAATTTTTTTTTTCAGGAAGATTGAAAATGTATTTAGCAGGAATTGGATGGTTTATGTTTACAGTCAAACGTTTTCATGCACGGTAGGCTCAATTTTTGCTTAATCAAAAATCTGTGTGGATCGTTTGTTGAGGACGGTCTGGAGATGCTCTGTAGCAAGTTTGGTGTCAATCGAGCAAAAATTGTGGGAGGAGATAGGTTTAATACGTTTTACAGATTTGAAAAAAACAGAGTGATGGAATTTGTAATGAGTTTAAGTGGACAAAAGTTTCAGCAGTATTGGGGCGACATTTTGGTGAAAGTTGCAAAACTGTAGCATGTACCGTTGGTTTGGTAGGAATTTTTTTAAGTTTTTAAATTTATGTCCGTGGAGTTGAGTAAATCTGGCATGGGGCCGGACATTTCTCTTCTGTAAAGTTTTTTCACATGGGAAGTAGGATTTCCTAGGAAGAAGAAGAACATTGAGGAAAACAATTGCCCGGCCCCTAATAGATAGATAGAAATAAAATAGAATAATAAAATAAATATTAATAATCTATAACAGTGGGGGAAAAAAAGGGAAATAAAGTTCATAAATCATTTATTCATTTAACTGTATGAAGATTACATATAATACACATCAACTCACATACATAAAGCAAAGATGAAAAACAAATCCACAGTTAAAGTAGAGCTGTTCATTAGGTACAGTATAGCCTCCTATTATAAGGATTAAAGGATCTTTCCACTGTAAAAAGGGCACGTCGTCGATTTCCAGCAGAAATTGTTTTTCCTTTGTGTGACGAGTTTCCTTGTTTTGTTTTGTTTTGTGTTTGTTGCCTCAGAGCATCGAGGAGCTGGAGCAGGAGATGCTGAACGGCCAGAAGCTCCAGGGCCCGGCCACGTCAGCGGAGGTTTATCACATCCTCAGACAGAAGAACCTGGTGGACAAGTCAGTGTCCAACTCACTCTCTGTGTGTCTGTTAAAGGGATAGTTCAACATTTTGGCAAATTCTCCCATTGCCATAATCCCTATAGTCATAGCAGTAGGTACGTTACCTTTAATTGTCGGTGCAAGCTATTTTTAGAACGGCGGAGCAGAGCCGCGGGCTGCTCAGAGCTACGCTACGGAGGCTCATGGGATTTCTTGGTTTCCCTCATCAAACTAATCAAATACACAATCCAACAACTCCACAACGCTCTGGTGGACAAGTTGTGATCTGTACATTCACCACGCTATGAGATAATAACAGAACGTTACCAGACAGAGTTGTTTTAGAGGTAAATTCAGCCGGAACTACATTCCTGACAGGACTGCTGGGCACAGTGATTTCAAAAGCGCAAGTAGTTCTGAGTATTTGCTTCGTGTCGTAATGTTACATAATTATAGATGATTATTTCATAGCGTGGTGAATGAGCAGGTCACAACTTGAGTCGACCGCTGACCTGTAAAGAATCATGATTAAAATCGCATATTGGTCTAGTTTGAGAACTGAGAGTGGACACAGGTCAAGTAATTAGTTTTTAGACATTTTAATGTAGAGAAACAATTTTTTATTAAGTGTTATTCTGTGTTTGCTCACGTATAATTATTTTATCGACTTTAAATCATGGCTTATTTATTCTTTTTAAAGTATATTTTTGGGGGCTTTTTGCTTTTAATTGATTGTACAGTTGAGAGCGACAGGAAATGGGGAGACAGAGAGAGGGGGAATGACATGCAGCTAATTTATTTTATTTATTCCATCTGTCAATTCAGTCAAAAAAATTTGGCAGAACAAAACTCACATTATGATAAGTAATAATTTACTAATTTTCATTTCCACTAAAACAAATATAAAAATGCTGATGTGATTTTTTTGTTGGGTCATTTTGAAAAATGTAGCTTCGTCAGCTTTTCTCTGTTTGCTGAAATTAGTTTAAAATCACTGTGAGCTGAGACAAGAAATATGATGTGCAGTGTTTTTTTTTCTTCTTTTCTTTTACTGTTCTTAAAGGGATACTTCATCCAAAATCAATAATTCACCACTTTTCTACTCACCGTCATGCCAAGGAAGGGTTTGGAGAACTTTCAGAGCCGGACCCCCCCTGGAACTCCAAAAGAGTTTTGATGAAAATTGGTGAATTATTGATTTTGGGTGAAGTATCCCTTTAATCAGTGGTGGACAGGAACGGAGTAAATTTTCTTGAGTACTGTACTTAAGTACATATCCAGAGGATTTGTACTTTACTTGAGTATTAGATTTCTTTGGTACTTATTACTCTTACTTGAATACATTTCCAAGACAAATATTTTTACTTTTACTTAATTTCTAGGAAGGCTGAAAAGTACTCGTTACTTTCAGGTCTGCTCTTTTTTTTTTTTTTTTTCTAAAATACTATTGGACACAAGCTGTGTTTGTCAAAGAAGGAAACCCTAACCCCTAAAAGCAAGCACATCATCAGTGAGTTAATTCTCAGAAACAAGAGTTAAAAGGTCCTTAAATTCATTTAGAAAAAATTATAGTAATTCATTGATGTGAAAAATAAGAAATGTACTCTTACTTTTACTTACAGTAAAGTAAATTTAAAAGCATGTACTTTTGGATACTTAAAGGGACAACGAGGAGTTTTGGAAAAGCGAAGCGTTTTCACACTACATTTATGAGCCTCCGTGTGCACCGTACATTTCTTTGACCAGCGCAAGACAGACTCATGTTTTCATTCATCAATAATTAAAGTCAGAGGTTCGAAGAGGATCGGATACCGCCGTAGTTCCGACCATAAACGGCGATTCGGTGGCGTTATTCTCATGACTCGCCACGAAACCGAAAGTAAAGAAACGCTGGTCGGCTCGCCCAGCATTTCCACCACCACTAATAATAACAAAATAACGATAGAGACAAAACGATATATTTATCGAAAATGGGCCCATTAACAAGTGGTAACGTAGATTCATCCACATTAATATGAGACTTTTTTATTGTTGCAGAATTTTTCGTTCTGCCGACGGAGAAACTCCTCGTTGTCCCTTTAAGTACCTTTAAAAGCAAGTACTTTGACTGAGCTACTTTTATTTGTAACGGAGTAAATTTTGACCAGTAGCACTTGTACTCTTACTCAAGTACTGGGGTCGAGTACTCAGTCCATCTCTGCCTTTAATAAACACCAGAGCAGCACCCAGAGAGACACAGTCAATCCTGTCCCTGACCGTCTGTCCCTCCTCCTCCTCTCTGCAGGTTCCCTCTCTTCGCGGCCGTCTACCAGATCTGCTTCGAGGGGCGGCCGGTCCACGAGATGATCTCCTGCCTGCAGAGCCACCCGGAGCACATGTGATGATGATGTCATCACCTGGTCACATGGTCACATGGTCACATGGTCACAGCCGCCGCCGCCGCCGCCGCCGCCGCTGCTGCTGCTGAACTGGTTCATCGTGTTCCCACTAAGACCGACCAGTTCAACACCAGTCGACTGAAAATGTCCTTCGTCATTTCACCTAAAACTAATGTGGACCAAAGGAAAACTACAAAAACCTGAGCTGCCAGATGTTTAAAGGGATAGTTCACCCAAAATTGAAATTTCACTTCACATTATCTACTCACCCTCATGTGGACTAAGGGCTGGGAGAAGTTTCAGAGTCCTCCGTGGCTTCTCTGAGTTACAGGGGGTCTCGGCGTAGCAGTGCATGTCCATATGACGGTTGCAAATGGATACCAACTGTCTTCGTAACAAAAAGACACACCAAAAAACATCCAAATACCTCCATGCTGCTCGTATGTAATGTCCGTCTTGTATTGAAGCCCCGAAATGCGAAATTGTCCCGAAAAAAATTAAATAACTCTATATTTCAAGCTTGTTTGTAGCCGAAGCTCCTCTTCCCGGTTCGTCCAAATTTGACGAACCAGGAAGTATTTCGGGGCTTCAATACAAGACGGACATTACATACGAGCAGCATGGAGGTATTTGGATGTTTTTTGGTGTGTCTTTTTGTTACGAAGTTGGTATCCATTTGCAACCGTTATATGGACATGCACTGCTACGCCGAGACCCCCTGTAACTCAGAGAAGCCACGGAGGACTCTGAAACTTCTCCCAGCCCTTAGTCGACATGAGGGTGAGTACTAGATAATGAGTGAAATTTCAATTTTGGGTGAACTATTCCTTAATGTGTTTTTCTTTTTGTTTTTTTTATACAGCTGATGTCAGTCCTTCAGGTCTGTTGACAAATGTGAGTTTCTGTTACAATGTGAAACCTCTGATAAACACACACACACACACACATAGACACACACACCTCCTATCTCACGGTGCTCCTCGACTCACCAGCGCCCCCCTCTGGTTGAACAGCACTAACACACATCAGGCTGCTGGCAGGTCGGAGGAGGACGAGTCTGGTTTATTACAACCACTTTATCTTTATTTCTATACTGTGATATTTTACATTTAATCCGATTGTTTGGACTTCAGGGTCACTTTACAGAAACGTCCACTTTCTTTTTGGAACAACTAAAATGTCTTTTAAATTTAATTTCTTCTTCGTGACATCTAAACTTAACTCGTTGGCTGTATTGACGCATTAATCTTTCCAATTTTTTTAAAGATGTGTTTCATGTTTCGTCTTTCATAATTGGTGTTACTGTACCTTTTGTTTTGGCAAAAATAAAGTCTTTTTTGGAATATTATTTCTCAGTCTCTTCGACATCTATGAACAAGTAGTTAACAGCTTTAAATAAACTTAAATATAAACGTATTTTTCATGAAAAATTTGACGGCATCATATCCCAATGTTGTTAACCATGCTAAATTGTTTCGTTTAATCAATTTTTATTCTATTTTTTGTTGTTCCTTGAGAGTAAAGTGGGTCAAACAAGTGACTTTGAGTAAAAACTTCATATGAAGCTACAGTATGAGATAAATCAGAAAATGTTTGATATCTGACAGAACTGGACTCAGCTCCAGTGCTTAAACCCGTTCAGTAATAAAACAGAACTGTCCCTTTAAATGTGATGTCACATGACCTGCTCAGTCCTGTGTGTCTGCTTGTTTATGAAAACCTCAGTAGAACAAAAACAGGTACAGTACATTCCCGGTTTGTGACCAAAATCCTGAGCATCATCAACAGGCAGCTGAGACAGATGTTTATTAAACTAGCACCAAGAGTTGTGACTTTGTGTTCCAGATGTTTTCATTTTCATTCAGGTAAAACAGATGTGTTGAAATGTTCCTAATTTTTGTTAAAAAGAAATATCCTCAATTGTGTGTGAGTGATTTTTGTTTATTTGTTTTGTTTAAGTTTCCTCACAGATGTGTTGGTTGGTCACATGATCACTGAGTTTAAAGGGATAGTTCAACATTTTGGCAAATTGGCCCATTGCCATAATCCCTATAGTCATAGCAGTAGGTTCGTTACCTTTAATTGTCGGTGCAAGCTATTTTTAGAACGGCGGAGCAGAGGGGAGGCTAATGGGATTTCTTGGTTTCCCTCATCAAACTCATCAAATACACAATCCAACAACTCCAAAACGCTCTGGTGGACAAGTTGTGACCTGCACATTCACCACGCTATGAGATAATAACAGAACGTTACCAGACAGAGTTGTTTTAGAGGTAAATTTGTGCAAAACCACTGATGTGCATTGCCGTTGGGAGCAGTTTTTCAGCAGCAGTCTCTGAATTTCCCTCTAAAACAACTTGGTCTGGTAACGTTCTGTTATTATCTCATAGCGTGGTGAATGTGCAGGTCACAACTTGTCCACCAGAGCGTTGTGGAGTTGTTGGATTGTGTATTTGATGAGTTTGATGAGGGAAACCAAGAAATCCCATGAGCCTCCGTAGCGTAGCTCTGAGCAGCTCACGGCTCTGCTCCGCTGTTCTAAAAATAGCTTGCACCGACAATTAAAGGTAACAAACCTACTCCTAAGGCAATGGGCCAATTTGCCAAAATGTTGAACTATCCCTTTAAGGAAGTGGCTGTCAGATTAAATCAAGCCAAATAAAGCACACTTATAGATGTATAGATACATCTTATTTTGGGGCAGGTCATGATGGTTTATACCTCCTAAAAACTAGGAAAAAAATGTTTTTTGATAAGGAGTCTTCAGGACTGTTCCCCTCACTCACTTAGATGTCAAAGGTCAAGGTCACTGTGACCTCACACGTCATGCTTTTGGCTATAACTCAAAAATATGTGCACTAGTTCTGACACTGTGGGACGTTTTATATCCAATAAGTCGAAGGTAAATTTCCACTTTTAAAACTGTTTAGATCTTTTGTGCTGCTTCATGTGGACAGACCTCAGATCACAGATCGTCTTCAGATTGGCAGCTTTTCACTGCATACTGCTTGCAGTAGGTCAGTCTCGCTCCCAAACACACACACACACACACACATGGATCTGACCTGGTAAAACTTAAAAATGTGACAGATACTATAATTACATACCGTACATAACTCTGCAGGCTGGAGGTCGTCATCATGAGAGAGAAGAGTAGGCTACAGATGTTACTTTGGTCAGATCAGATTTGCCTTTTTATGAATGAGACTGTAACACCATTAAACAGGGTCCATGTGTGTTTCTGTTGGAATAAAGTTGATGTTTCCTGCCTGTGATATTTGAGATGAGTCCAACAACGATCCTCTCTAATCCTAATCTCTGCTCCAGCAGCACGTTGGATTAAATGAAATAATGACTGTGAGGTGAAAGTGACTGGCTCGCTGCTTTAATTTTATGTAGGTTAGCGACTTTACTGCACAGAAAATACATCATTGTTACAATTTATTCTTATTTTTAAAGTAAAGGTAAATGTTATTTGAACAGTAAAACCTTATTGAGCCATCAATTTAGCTCTATGTGTTCCTTAATTACTGTTAAAAAATGTCAAACCCCACAGATGTTTTTGTTCCACATCATTTTGTATAGACAGTGAGTGTTGTATTATGAGATCCAAAACGTATTTTATGTTTTATACTGCACTGTGTACCTAACTATACAAGACACAAAAATGTTGAATAAATGTTATTAAAAAATAAAGTAGTGCTTGCCTGAATTTATGTCACTGCTGTCACAAAACTCTTATTTTGAAATTTAAAAAAGTATGTAGGCTATTTAAAATACATATGACATCTCTGTGGTTCATTTTCTTTTTTGCTGAAGATCTACATAGAAGGGAACTTGGTCAATCCACCGTCTCATTTCAGTCATCAGAAATTTTCTGATTAATCTCACAATTTCATTTGAAAAAAAAAAAGAAGTAGTAAACCTTTATTTTACCAGGCAAGAATTGCTAAGAATAAATTCTTATTAAGGCAATGGCCTGGTAAAAGCATGTGTGGTAAACTTTAGATGTATTAAAATGTAATTTAAGACATATTATTATTAAACTCAGCAGTATGAATACATATAAATAAATGATTGTTTAATAATTCAAAATCTGTAGGCTACTATAAGAATCTATCTTTTTTTTAATTCTTTTTTTTGGTGCAAAAATAAAGACTTTTATAAAATATTATTTCTCTGTCTCTTCAACACCTATAAAAACAATTTGAGTTTAGCATCTGTGGTAAACTTTATTGTTAAGATGTTACTTGAGCTCTCTTGTACATAACCGAAATAAGGTGAATACTAGGTTATGTAGCCTACAAGAGAGCTCAAGTATCTTAACAATAAAGTTTACCACAGATGCTAAACTCAAATTGTTTTTATAGGTGTTGAAGAGACAGAGAAATAATATTTTATAAAAGTCTTTATTTTTGCAAAAAAAGAAAGAAAGAAAAAAAAGTACCCTACATTCTTCTAGTACAGATTTTGAATTATTAAATAATCATTAATTTATATTCATACTGCTGAGTTTAATAATAATAATATGGCTTAAATTAAATTTCAATACATTTTTTATTAAAAAAAAAAAAAAAGGACATTTCTGCTGAGTGACCCAGTTACACTCTTTATATGTGTCTATGCATCTGCACTTTTGGCACGTTTGGTCATCCACACACACACGCAGACACACACACCTGTCACCGCCGGTCCAGCTGGTGTCACACACCCGGGGACAGGTCGCAGACAACACACGCTGAAGAAGAGAAAGAAGAGCAAGGAGTGGAGGAAGACAGAAAAGAAGGAGGGGGAGGAGACGAACGGGAGGACCAGGACCGATGACCGAACCCAGCGGCTCCGCGGTGAGAGTCTGACCGGGACAGTGACCTCTGGAGCCGGGCGACGAAACCGTGAGTGAGCGGTGGTGGTGGTGGAGGTGGCGGCTAACATGCTAACATGCTAACTGCACCAGCCAGCTAACTGAAGCCATGTTTTTGTTTGGTTTGTTTTATCATTGACGTTGAATAAACAAAACCAGAACTAACCAGAACTAACCAGCGGAGACCCACCGACCCCTGTTTGTCCATGTTTAGTTATTATTATTATAATATATCTCTTTAATATGCAGCTCATTGTGGCTCGTTTGAAGGAGCTACATGCTAACGACGCGGCTAAAAACAAAGCAACCAAAGCTGCTTAATCCGAAGCAGTTTTCAGGTGCTGTTGTCACCATGGTAACACCACAGTAGACTTAATTATCTACGTGTACTAGTTAACTATCTAACTAACTAACTCCTTCTAACGTTGTTGATTTTTTATTGTATTAAAAAAGTTATTATATTATGTATTATATTAACTCTTTATAGCTGTTTAGACTGATGATGATGATGATGATGATGACGATGACTCAGGTGAATCGTCTCTGTGACGCAGGCACGCAGATGGACGCGCAGATGACGTCATGATTTAAGTCTCACCTGTGGACAAGCAGCAACGAGTTATGTCTGTGAACTCTCTCCTGCGATGCACCTTCAGGTAACACACCTGAGCACTGGTCAGAGAGAGAGTGTGTGTGTGTGAGAGAGAGAGCTCAGCTTGAACTGTACTGAATGTCTCTCTCCTTTGTTTTATATATTTGTTTTATATTGTTTTATGTATTTATTTGCATATATACCTACTGTGACAACCAAATTTCCCATGTGTGGAATAAATAAACAGTCTTATCATAAGTTTGTATCGCCTATAATAGAACTTTATGAGCATTTATCATTTTCACCTTTCATAATAGAAAACTGCAAGAACATAATGACTCAGCATCATTTTTCTTTTCTCTTTTTACACTGGCGAAGGGTTTTAGAGTGAACCGTAATCATATTTAGTCTCAAACTGAATATTTTTAGATGAATATTTTCAGCTTCTCTGTCTTGTTCATGTTAAACTATGGTAGTTAAAGAAAAAAACAAGTGCACCATCAGATTGTTCATCTTCATCTATAATGCCAAATGAGTCCTTTAAATCTTCATTTAAATCAAAATGCCACACGTGTACTGTATAGTTTTCAGCCTCACAGTCTGGGGATTTTCAACTATTACAAACTGAAACTCAGATTTTAAAGTGGAAGAAAGGAAACTGGGGAATCACAGTTTGAGACGAGCATCCGCATGTTTCTTTTAACTGGTTGAAAAACAAGTAATAGATTGATAGATAATCAATGTAATCTTTAGTTAGAGAGCCAGTGTGTCCATCGGCCTTGAGGATAGTCCATTAAGGAGACATCAAATGGAAGAGATCAGAGAGAGATTTGCTGAGGTGATCGATGATGAAGCAATAATCTGATGGGATCCGTCTCTCCGTCTGTGCAGGCTGAAGAGGAAACATGTGGCCACACATCTGGCCCAGCTCAGGACTCTGTCCGGGGCCGACGCCGTCAACGCTCTCAGACCGTTTTATTTTGCCGTCCACCCGGACTTCTTCGGCCAGTATCCCAGGGAGCGGGTACGTCTCCTAGGCTGTCAGACATCATGTTGTACTGATTTGCTTCATCTCCTCGTGTTGCATTTAAAGGCAGGGTAGGATATCCTGGAAAAAACGGTTCTACAGTATCAGGCCACATTTTGAAAATACACAAGTCAAAGTTTGATTGATAAGAGATTGTCCGTTCCACAGGTGACTCACTTTTTACATTTTTGTCAAGAAACATTACATAACTTGGTTGCAAACGGGGTGTGAAGAGGATTTCAAGCAATTCAGTAAAAAACGCCCTAGAAAGAGATCTCCAACCCGACCTTTAAGGGGACATATTATGGAAATATCACTTTTTTAAGGCTCTTTAACATATAGGAAGGGGCGGGGCAAGCAGTGGCTCATTTGCATTTAAAGGGACAGGCACTGAAACCAGCCGTTCTGAACAGGGCTGTTTTGAGAGGATGAAAAGAGCTGTGATGTTTGATCCTTGGGGGATTTTGACCAAAGCATGTCACAGACATGCCTTTAAAGGAGACATATTATGGAAATATCACTTTTTTAAGGCTCTTTAACATATTTTTGGGTGTTTGTCTTGCCTTCCGGCTCCCAAAATGTGAGAATTTACAAAAAAAAAATCTCTTAATTTTCAGGCTCTCTAGGTTAAAATCCATGTGGTTTTACGAGCTGTTCCAGTAATGTAACTAGGTTTCAAATTTGCATAACCCCACCCCACCTGGGACCAGTAGAAGGGGCGGGGCAAGCAGTGGCTCATTTGCATTTAAAGGGACAGGCACTGAAACCAGCCGTTCTGAACAGGGCTGTTTAGAGAGGATGAAAAGAGCTGTGATGTTTGATCCTTGGGGGATTTTGACCCGAAGCATGTCACAGACATGTCTTTAAGACACCTGGGAACTATTTTAATTTGTGGAAAAGGTGCAGCATATGTCTCCTTTAATGTCCGTGTGTGTGTGTGTGTGTTTCAGGAAGTGAACGAGAACTCTCTAAAGAGGCTCAACGGTTATCTGGAGAACCTGCAGAAACCCGGCTCGTCTTCGGTTCAGCCGATGAAACTCACCTTCTACGTCAGGGACACTAAAGACAGGGACGTCCTGCAGCCAGACATCCTCACCTCAGGTACACTCTCCACTCATGTCCTCCTGTTTATCTTGAAGTTATGTGTGTTTTTTTGTTTTTTTGTTTTTTACGGAGTCTAAAATCTCCTGCCTGGTTCTCAGGTTTCCGGTCAGTGAGTTTCACGCTGCACACACACGATGTAATGAGCACAGTGATGAATGTGTTAAAGTCCTGCAGCCTGCCCGTGGAGCACATGAAGGGACTGAAAACAAGAGCAGAGGCGGCTAAAAGTCCAGCGGAGGGCGCCGTGCCTTTCTACAGACCCATCAAATGGGACAAGAGCTACTACACCTTCACTGGCTTCAGGGACCCGGAGCAGGAGCTGCAGCAGGCCAGGAGGGTGGAGCCCACACTCAGGTGAGAAACTGCTGCTGCTGCTGCTGCTGCTGCTGCTGATGTCATACAGTGACGAATGTAGAGCTGATGATCAAACCTGAGGACAGACACATGATGCAGCAGGAAAATACTCACAACTTGTAGTTATACCACTGATTCCAGTTCAGATGTACAATATGGATTATTAATATTTATGTAAATTTCTCACTCAAAAATGTGCAGTAACAATAACAAATGCAGGAATACTCTTGTACATGATGTTATGATCATTTTATTATTTTTCTATTTTGCCTACTACTGTTTTTTGTTTTTTTCCCCTTTTTTTCAATTATTGATGCTCCTCAAAAATTCCCCATTGTGGGAATTATAGTGGATTATGTTATCTTATCTTGTCTAGTCTTGTCTTGTAAAACATTTAAATATCTTATGAGATGAGATGACATATACTTTATATGATTAACCTAATTGAATCCAGACTGAGAAATAACTTTTAACATAAATAATGAATTTTCCTTTGGAGATTAATCAAATAATTCTTATTCATATCAATTAAATGTCAATAAAATAGATAAATAGATGAGATGGGATACGATAAGTAATTTCCCAGTGTGCGATCAATAAATTGTATTAATTCATTAATTAAAATATTTATGCTTCTTTGTATTTCCTTTTTAACTTAAGCCTACTGCTCTAATTGCTTTAAATTAAAATAAAGTTCTTTGAATTGAATTGAATTGAATAAAGTAAATCTCATCTATTTTTAATATTAGAAACAGTTTGTAACAGCTTCCTCTGTTCACGTTTCAGTTTGTGGCTGAGAAACAACGAGCCTGAGGCGACGAAGAAGCACAGCGCCAGTCTCCCCCGCAGGGAGGAGCTGAGCAGACTGAAGAAGGAGCTGTGTCACACCTTCAACCTGGAGGACATCAGGTACGACGCTCACGATGCTGTGAGGTGTTTACCCAACTGAACAGCTGTGACTCTGGGCTAAATGATCATGATAACTAATAATCAATCAGGAGTTCAGCTGGTTAAACTAGAGTATTAAAGGCCGTGGTGATGTTGAACGGTCGATCTTTAATAAAACTGAATGTAACATCATGTGTAATGTAACATGTTGCTGCTGTGTGTTGCAGGTGGCAGCGCAGCTGGGGAGTGTCGCATCGCTGCTGTCAACTCCAGAGTCTGAGCCGATTGTCACAGCAGAACCCAGAGGCCCTGATCAACCTGCAAGGTGAGGGGAGGAGAGAGAGAGGAGGAGGAGAGGAGGGAAGAAGGAGGAGAGGAGGAGGGGGAGAGGAGAAGAAGAAGGAGATGAGAGGGGAGGAGGAGAGGAGGGAGTGAGGGAGGGGAAGAGGAGGGGGGAAGAAGGAGGAGGAGGGGGAAATGAGAGGAGGGAATGAGGAGATATAAATCAGTTTAGTATCAAATGATATTTTTTTTTATTTCTGAGCTCAGAGAGTCTCAAAATATAATTTTGGGGAATGTCCCTTTAATCTGATCTCCTTCCTCCTCCTTCTCCTTCCTCCTCCTCCTCTTCCTCCTTCTTCTTCCTCTTCTTCTTCCTCCTCCTCCTCTTCGTTTCCAGGACACACGGTTGTGTTTGCGGACCAATCAGGGATGAACGCCTCAGGTCATGTGATGCTGGGAACCATGGACGTTCATCACCAGTGGACCAAGGTGAGAAAGCACACACACACACACACACACACACACACACACACACACACACACACACACACACACACACACACACACACACACACACACACACACACACACACACACACACATTCCCCTTGTGTTGTTCAGGAGGAGGAGGAGAAAGGAGGAAGAGAGGAGGAGGAAGGAGAATGAGGAAGGAGGAAGAGGAGGAAGGATAAGGAGGAAGAGGAGAAAGGAAGAGAGGAGGAAGAGGAGGAAGGATAATGAAGAGGAATGAGAAAGAGGAATAGAGGAGGAGGAGGAAGGAGGAAGGATAAGGAGGAAGAGGTGGAGGAAGGATAAGGAGGAAGAGGAGGAGGAGAAAGGAGGAGAGGAGGGGGAAGGAGGAAGAGGAGGAGGAGGGGGAAGGAGGAAGGAGAATGAGGAAGAGGAGGAAGGAGGTGGAGGAAGGATAAGGAGGAAGAAGAGGAAGAGGTGGAGGAAGGATAAGGAGGAAGAGGAGGAGGGGGAAGAGGAGGAAGGAGAAGGAAAAAGAGGAGGAGGGGGAAGGGGAGGAAGAGGAGGAAGGACAAGGAGGAAGAGGAGAAAGGAGGAGAGGAAGAGGGGGAGGAAGAGGAGGAAGAAGGAGGAGGAGGGGGAAGAGGAGGAAGAGGTGGAGGGGGAAGGATAAGGAGTTGGAGGAAGGAGAAGGAGGAAGAGGAGGAAGGAAGAGGAATGAGAAGGAGGAAGAGAGTAGTAGGAGGAGGAGGAGGAAGGAGAATGAGGAAGAAGAGGAGGGGGAAGAGGAGGAAGAGTAGGGGGAAAGAGAAGGAGGAAGAGAAGGAGGAAGAGTAGGAGAGGAGCAGGAGTGAGAACACACACCTACACACCTGTCCATCATGTGACCTCCTCCTCCTCCTCCTCCTCCTCCAGATGTTCCAGCAGCTGCCGGTGTACCGCGGCCTGCAGCAGCAGACCGACTGGCTGAAGGAGCGGATCAGCCTGCTGCTGGGCGGAGTGCAGGTGGTGCAGCTGGAGCGGCTCGGCCCCGTGCAGCCGCTGGCCGAGCTCTACGGAGCCCTGAGCCTCTTCCACCACAACCTGACGATGGGGCGGCTCAGGCTGCACCCGCGGTCGCTGCAGGGCCTCGCCGCGCTGCTCGAGAAGTACGACGCTCCCACGCCCCGACGCTCCTCACACACACTTTACTTACTTTACTTTACTTCCTCCTCCTCTTCTTGCTCCTTCTTCCTCTCCTCGCCTTCCTCCTCCTCTCCTTCCTTCTTCCTCCCCTCCTGCTCCGCTTCCTCTTCTTGTTCCTTCTTTCTCTCCTCGCCTTCCTCCTCCTCCTCTTCCTCCTTCTCTTACCTCCTCCTCCTCTTCTTGCTCCCTCTTCCCCTCCTCGTCTTCCTCCTCCTCTTCCCCCTCTTCTTCTCTTCTTCCTCTTCCTCTTCTTGTTCCTTCTTTCTCTCCTCGCCTTCCTCTTCTTCCTCCTCCCCCCTCATCCTCCTTCCTCCTCCTTCTCCATCCTCCTCTTCTTCCTCCTCCCCTCCTTCCTCCTCCCTCCTCTTCCTCCTTCTCCTTCCTCCTCCTCTTCTTCTTCCTCCTCTCCCCTCCCCTCCTTTTCTTCCTCCTCTTCCTCCTTCCTCCCTGCCTCCTTCTCCTTCCTCCTCCTCATCCTCTTCCCCCTCCTCCCCTTTCTCCTTCTTCTTCCTCCTCCTCTTCCTCCTTCTCCTTCTCCTTCCTCTTCATCCTTCCTCCCCCTCCTCTTTCTTCTCATTCTCCTCCTTCCTCCTCTTCTTCCTCCTGCTCCTTACTCCTCTTCCTCGTCTTCCTTCTCCTTCCTCTTCGTCTTCCCCTTTCCTCCTCCTCATCTTCCTCCTCCTCCTCCCTCCTCCTCTCCTTTTCTTCTCTTCTCTCCATGCCTCCTTCCTCCTCCTCCTCCCTCCTCCTCTCCTTTTCTTCTCTTCTCTCCATGCCTCCTTCCTCCTCCTCCCTCCTCCTCTCCTTTTCTTCTCTTCTCTCCATGCCTCCTTCCTCCTCCTCCTCCCTCCTCTTCCTTCTCTTTCCTCCTCTTCTTGCTCCTTCTTCCCCTCCTCCTCTTCTTCCTCTTCCTCCTCCTCTTCCTCTTCTTGTTCCTTCGCCTTCCTCCCCTTTCTCCTTCTCCTTCCTCCTTCCTCCCCTCCTGCTCTACTTCCTCCTCCTCTTCCTCTTGCTTCTGCTTCCCCTCCTCGTCTTCTTCCTCCTCTTCCCCCTCTTCTTTCTTGTTCCTTCGCCTTCCTCCTCCTCCTCTTCTTCTTGCTCCTTCTTCCCCTTCTCCTCTTCCTCCTGCTCCTCTTCCTCCTCCTCCTCTTTCTTCTCCTTCTTCCTCCTCTTCCTCCTTCTCCTTCCTCCTCCTCTTCCTTTTTTCCTCCTCCTCCCTCCACCCCTCCTTTTCTTCCACCTCCTCTTCCTCCTCTTCCTTCATCCTCCTCCCCTTTCTCCTTCTCCTTCCTCCTCCTCTTCCTTTTTTTCCTCCTCCTCCCTCCACCCCTCCTTTTCTTCCTCCTTCCTCCTCCCTCCTCTTCCATCCTCTTCCTTCTCCATCCTCCTCCTCCCTCCTCTTCCCCCTCCTCCTCCTTCTCATCTTCCCCCTCCTTCCACCTCCTCTTCCTCCTCCTCCCTGCCTCCTTCCTCCTCTTCCTCCTTTTCTTCCTCCTCCTCCTTCTCCATCATCCTCCTTCTTCCTCCTCCTCCTTTTCCATCATCCTCCTTCTTCCTCCTCCTCCTTCTCCATCCTCCTTCCTCCTTCTTCCTCCCCGCCTCCTCCTCTTCTCCTTCCTCCTCTTCTTCATCTTCCTCCTTCACCTTCGTTCCTCCCCTCTTCTTCCTTCCTCCTCCTCCTCTTCCTCCTCCTCCTTCTTTACCTGCTGCCACCTCTGTGTGTGTGAGTTACATGTTGTTGTGTTTCCATGGCAGCGACCGCTCCAGCCCGAGCCTCCATGAGTCGGGACACTTCATCATCCCGACCGGCGTCGACCCCCCGAAGCTGCAGGTTTTCCTGCAGAGCCGAGCCCCCGAGGCCCGGGAGCGCACACGCCGCTGGAACCAGTGAGTCCCACGCCTCAACACCGTTTACCCACAATCCTCCTGGTTTACCCACAATCCACCTGGTTTACCCAGAATCCTCCTTTGTTGTAAACAAACACACATGGACAGGAGGAGGGTTAGAGACACAGAGGAGAAGTGAATAGTTCCTCTTTAACATTAAAACAGAACAAAGACACCGCACTAAGAACAGAAACATTAAATCCTATTTCTCTACATTAAAGGGATAGTTCAATATTTTGGCAAATTGGCCCATTGCCATAATCCCTATAGTCTTAGCAGTAGGTTTGTTACCTTTAATTGTCGGTGCAAGCTGTTTTTAGAACGGCGGAGCAGAGCCGCGAGCTGCTCAGAGCTACGCTACGGAGGCTAATGGGATTTCTTGGTTTCCCTCATCAAACTCATCAAATACACAATCCAACAACTCCAAAATGCTCTGGTGGACAAGTTGTGACCTGTACATTCACCACGCTATGAGATAATAACAGAACGTTACCAGACAGAGTTGTTTTAGAGGTAAATTCATGCAAAACCGCTGATGCGTGTTCCTGTCGGGGCCAGTTTTTCATCAAGCAGTCTCTGCATTTACCTCTAAAACAACTCAGTCTGGTAACGTTGTGTTATTATCTCATAGCGTGGTGAATGTGCAGGTCACAACTTGTCCACCAGAGCATTTTGGAGTTGTTGGATTGTGTATTTGATGAGTTTGATGAGGGAAACCAAGAAATCCCATTAGCCTCCGTAGCGTAGCTCTGAGCAGCTCGCGGCTCTGCTCCGCCGTTCTAAAAACAGCTTGCACCGACAATTAAAGGTAACGAACCTACTGCTATGTGCAGCCCTGACTGTCACTCTGACCCGTGTGTGTGTGTGTGTGTGTGTGTGTGTGTGTGTGTGTGTGTGTGTGTGTGTGTGTGTGTGTGTGTGTGCAGGCTGCAGGCGGAGGAGGAGGGCGTGGTGCAGCAGTGTCTCCAGACTCTGTCCCTGAGGAGTTTGTCCAAGGAGCCGAGTGTGAGCTCCAGTCAGATGATCCAGTGCTGCCGGCGGCTGCTGGAGCAGCGCTCGCCGCTCATGCAGGGTCTCCACGTCTGCATCTCCCACTTCTACTCCGTCATGCAGGACGGGGACATGTGTCTGCCCTGGGACTGGAAGAGCTGAGCCGCACACACACACACACGACACACACGACACACACACAAACGACTCGACTCGGTTTTTTAGCAGCAGGTAGATGTGTGTTTTTTTTTTTTTTAAGTGTCTGCAGGTCACAGCAGAAGAGTCACATCTGTCACTTGTCAAGGGAAACTTTTCCTCAGCTGCTTCACTCACACCGACCAGAGCAGCCTCGTCCAATCAGAAGCACTTTATCCTCCGGAGGGGGAGAAGCCAAAAAGAAGAAGACGAAGACGAAGACGAAATAATGAAGGCTGAGCTGAGGTCAGCGGTTTCCAGACTGGACCCGTAAACCAATCAAAGGGAAGGAGACAAAATTAAATCCTATTTTTGTGATTTATTTTTCTTCTGAAACTCAAACAGAGGAAAGTTTGAGAGCCGCCATGTTGAACTGTGAGAAGGAGGAAGGTGCAATACGACTGAAGCTGAATCAGTGGGTTTGATGAAGTCAGTATTTATTGTGATGACGTGCACTAATATAAGAAAGATTTAATAATGATAATAATAATAATAATGGTTCTGTTAAAGGTTCAGTCTGTGAGATAGATGTTTAATAAAATACTAAAACCTATACGTTCAGGTCACGACTGTAGAGAATCCAGTCCAGGTTTTCATGCAGAAGTCGGACTGAACAACCGTCAGTGTTACAGAGACCATGTGATGTGTGATGATGGATCGGATGTTTCAGATCGGTGTGAACAGTCTGGACCTGTTCAAGTTTCAGTATTAAATCGATTCAATGGACGACGATTCGATTGTGGATTTCAATTTATCACTGTTTTGATCAGGTTTGATTTAGGAATTAGTTATCAATAAGAGATAATACCACCAAGACAATCACTTCTATTCATATTAAATCACAAAAAGCAAGTAAAGTATCATGGGATGTTTTCATTTCTGCACTCAATCGGACATTTAAATGTAAAAAAGTCTTATTTTTAAAACAAAAAACGTCCTGTGAGCTTCACATTTTTCACCTTCTATCAAATAAAACTGAAAGAATATTAGATATTTCTGTTTGTTTACATCAAAGCAGGACTTTTAATGTGAACATTAATCCAAAGTAAATATATAAAAAAAAGAAATATGAGATTGCAGCAGATAATCATTACTAGAAGGAATTTCAAATTAAAAACACATCTTATAAAGATATGTATTGATCAATGTTTTCATTCATTTTAGATCGATACTATTGACTTATTGATCATTGAATTGATTTATTGTTACACCCTTTGTAATCGATAGCTCACTGTAACTGACTCTGTAGAGCATGGAGTTACATTTGTTTCTTTATTATTCCAGCAAACAGAGTAGGTTTTGTAATTAAAAAAAAGGATTGGAGAGCAAAAGTATCAATATTGCAAACACATTTTTTTTCATTGCAAGTAAAAAATGATTGATTAATAAATGAAAATCCAAAAGTTTTGTTTGGAAGTCTTTTTTTTCGTGTTCAGCTTTTAGCTTAGGTCCCGCCCGCCAGGTTTTGACCCCCCAATTTTTTTTTTTTGGATTTGCATTTTTTAAATTAATCATTTTCAAATTGCAATAAAACATTTTTTGTTTTCAAGTATTGATACTTTTTCTCTCAAATCTTTTTCTTGATTACAAAACCTACTCTGATTGAATAATAAAGAAACAAATGTAACTCCATAGTAAAGGAAAATAAACTCACATTGTATTTCAGTCAGTTACAGTTACACACCCATTATATAAATAAACACACAGCCACAGCCTCAGGTCTGAACTCTGTAATGTGAAAACACTTTTTCTTATAATAAAATAAGGTCGTTTCAGACTCAACTCTTTATTTTGATGCAAAGCTGAAGCCGTTTTTCGAGTCTGTTATTACAGCTCAGCGGGAACAAGCTAAAAGTTATGACGTCACATTGTTGTATGGGAACTCTCTAGTGCAGCGACTCTAAACCTGAATAAAATAAAGATTAAGGCAGATTTCGTCATAGAAAACACACCTGAGGCTCGGTTCCTGTGTCTCTCTCTGTACATCACCTGCGACTGTCTGCGTCCACTGTGTGTGTGAGTGAGTGAGTGTGAGCATACAAGAGCGAGACAATGACAGTAAAATACAGTAAATAAAATTTATTTTCATTGTTCAGAACACACACAGGCTCCTCAGTCAAATGGAAATAAAAAGTCAGCTGGTCTCAGTCCACGGACGCAGCTGCAGCTTCAGCTTCTCCGCTCCTCGTCCCCCCAGTCAGTCAGCAGCCACACCTGCATTTCATACGGCTCCTGACGCTGAGGGAAGGCAGCGTTATAAATAATCAAGGCTCCTCACAGGTGTGTGTGTGTCTGTCTGTGTGCGTTCATGTGTAAGTGTGTCTGTGTGTGTAAGTGTGTGTGTGCGGGCTCATTTGCGCTGAACTTGTGTGAAGGATGAGGGCAGCTGGGAGGGCTGGACGGGTTTCTTACGGGAGTCTGGTGAGACCCTCTGGACCGACGTGGGCAGCAGCTGGTTTCGTTTGATGATCTGCAGCGCCAACTGGGTGTTACCTGAGGACACACACACACAAGACACACACACAGAGAGACACACACACCTGAGGATTATCAATCACACACTGAACAGGTTAAAACCAAAAACACAGCAAATCCGCAACCATCCATGTTTTTTTTTTGTTTTTTTGACCCAGTGTCTGATCAAATCAAGGTATGAGGGTTCAAAGTCCCACAATGCACTCTGTTTACCAACATGCTGATTAGATAAAGTTGTATTTGAGCTGATCTGGGTTAATAAAAGATTCCCTGGATCAGGTTGTATTCTGGTGTTTAGGGCCGGACCAGGACGCCTCAGTACAAATTTCACACTTTGAAATGAAGAGTAAGACAAAGAGTTTGACAAACTTCCTGTTCAGGTGAACAACAGGTGAAACTCAGTCAAGTCAAACTCCATTAAAAAAAAGAAGAAGCTTCTATTGAAATTTGAAGAGAAATGGGTTGAAAATGTTCTATTAAAACCAAAATTAAGGACATATATGCAGATTAAATCTTAACTTTGG
Organism: Trachurus trachurus; assembly: GCF_905171665.1. Lineage (NCBI taxonomy): Eukaryota > Metazoa > Chordata > Actinopteri > Carangiformes > Carangidae > Trachurus > Trachurus trachurus. The sequence goes on along the minus strand of NC_139902.1, from coordinate 27,931,457 downwards.
TCCATGTTACATGTGACCTCTGGCCATTGTTTTAAAAAATATTCCCGAGGAGAACAGAATATGTGAAATGTGTGAGTTAGATGAAGTAGAAAGTGAGTCTCATTTCCTTTTATATTGTACAAAGTATGATGATTTGAGAGAGGTATTATTTCATGAAATCTGTAGAGAGAACTCTGAAATATTTTGGTGCTCTGATGAACAGAAGCTGGAGCGGTTGTTTAATTTCAGTGTGTTGAAGACACAGCTAGTTTTATTTCTAAAGCCTGGAAAAGAAGACAGGAAATTTGTTTAATTAATTTCTGATGATTTCCCTTGAACCCTGGCTTTGTTTTCCTTTTCTTTTTTTTTTGGATAATGGTTTTGAACCCCTGTTTGTTTCCTTATTTCTTTGACGTGTTGATGAGGTGCTCTGGTCCTGGTTTGTTTACTTGGTGTCTTATACACCCATGCAGGCTTAGATAGATATTTACCAGGATGATGAGTAGATGACTCGTCTGCAGCCGTTATTTTTATTTTATCATATTTTTTTCTTCTTCTTTTTTTTTTTTTTTTTTGCTTTAATACTATATTATCTAATTTGTGAAAGGATTTCTTGAAAAAAGGGAAGACAACATAAGTTCGCTTCTTTCTGCCCCCTTTCATTCAGGAGTTGCATTAGAATTATTATTATTTTTTTGTATTGAACTATTTTATTTTATTTTTTTCAATGGATGAAACTAAAAACTAAAACTAATAAACTAAACTAAATTATTCAGTGTCATCAGCTTTGAAAACGTCTCAGGACGAGGTCTGACCGTTCTGTAGCTCCAGGTAAACTCCCAGCAGGATGGCTTCAGGTGGGATCTCCTTGGTGTTCACCATCGATGCAGCCTGACGGACACACAAACACACACACATGAATTATCAGTTCAGTGGAGAATGTTCAGACCATGTTCGGTCTTCTGTGTCTAAGTTTTAAACATTAATTTTGCATTTGGCTAAAATATAAAAAAAACAACAGTAATTGCATTCAAAACAAAACAAATTAAGCAGCTGACCTTTGACCCCTGTGTCCCTGGTTAATATGCTGTTTTTCTAAAAAGGTAAAAACCTGCTGAAGTTGCCGTGTGTGTTGTGTTACGTTGCCGTGGTTACCTGATGCAGACACTTGCGGGCCTTGTCGTACTCGCTCCTCAAGCAGTAGGCGCTGCCCAGGTTGAAGAGCATCATGGCCCGAGCTGCGGTCACACTGCTGGGGTAACAGAGGGGGGTCTGCTTCCCTGCTGCACACACACACACACACACAGAGGGGGGGGCATTAGAGGAAAACACCTGTAAGACTTTTATGTCTTTGTTATGAAATTATTTCTGCATTAATGATGATAAAGTTTTGAACAAAGTCGACTCACAGGACTCGGCGGGTTCGTCTCCTTTGTCCGACCCTGTTGGAACAAACACAAACACCTCATTAAACAAACAGACTGTGATTTATTTATAATGATGATGAGTGCGGTTGCCGAAAATAATCGTTTCAAAGATGCATTGAGACTCTTAATGCAGTTATGTCACATAATCAATTTTTAAAATTCAAATAATTAATTCAAGTTTTATTATGTTGTTCACTTACAGAGACGTTGATTCATTTTATTTTAAAGCACAATGCCAAGACTTATGTTTTGTTTTTGAGAAATTAACAAGTGCAACTTTAAGTAGGCTAGTAGGCCTTTTCTTTTTCTTTGTGTGCTCAGACTCCTCTATTTAATTTAAGACTTTCTATTTAATTTCATGTAAAGAGTAAAAAAGTTATCATATTTATTTGACTATTAATGTTAACTAGAGAATGCATTTCCTGAAGGAAATACGGGTGAATGCTGAAAGCTGGAAGCTGAATGAGCTGAATAGATTGTTGAATAACGCTGAATTAAGTGAAGTAAAGGCTGAAGCAATCTTGAAAAGATGAAACCATATCTGAAGAGTAAAAGTAAAACTAACTACACAATGTGTGGCAAAAAAAGTGAGGATGTGATGCATCAAAATGCATTGAAATGCATCGATTAATCAAATCGTAGACCGGTGAGTCGTAGCCGAATTGAATCGTGAGGCCGGTGAAGATGCAGCACCGTCACTAACGATGAAGAGTCGGTTCAGACCCACTGACCTTGGTCCTGCTCGCTGCTCAGGACGCCCATCGACACGTCGCTCACGTTCTCTGGGTTGAGGTGAGCGATGGCGTCGGAGATCCTGTCCAACGAGATGAGGGCTTCAGCAGCGTAGAGGTGACCCAGGAACCTGAGGAGGAGGAGGAGGAGGAGGAGGAGGAGGAGGAGGATGAGCAGGAGTGATGAGTTTTACAAAACAACAACACGAGTCGAGTTAAAGGGATACTTCACCCACAAATCGATAATTCACCAATTCTCTACTCACCGTCATGCCAAGGAAGCTACAGGAGCTACTACTACAACAAGGCTAAAAACAGAGATCTAATTAATTTTTCCCGAACAACTTTTTCATCTGGCGGCTTCAGGACACCTGGGTCAGTACAGACGAGCAGTATGGAGGTATCTGGATGTTTCATAGTGTGTGTTTTGGACGATTCAAAAGTGAACTCTATCTGTCGCCATTATATGAAAATCCGTTGCCAGCCGGACCCCCCCTGGAACTCCTAAGGCGTTTTGATGACTCTGAAAGTTCTCCAAACCCTTCCTTGGCATGACGGTGAGTAGAAAATTGGTGAATTATCGATTTTGGGTGAAGTATCCCTTTAAGTTAAAATCTAACCAATCAGATTTGACGATGGAAACCAGGTCCAGGACTCACTTGAGGGATCCCGACACCTTGGTTTGATGCAGCAGCTTCTCGGCGTGGTTCAGGGCCATCAGGTTGTCGCCCAGCGCCAACGCCACGTAGGCGCTGCAGGCCAGGATGGAGCACCTGCACACACACAGACACACACACACACAGACACACACACACACACAGACACACACAGACAGCGGTGATGAGGGACGGAGCAGCTCAGGTTCACGTTCGAGTCCAACAGGGAGATTCAACCAGAAGTTTAATTACCTGAGATTTTCTACTTCCTGTTTCCTGAGGGGAGACGACGGCGCCGCGGACAGGAACTTATCGGCCTCTTGACCTTTTCCACTGCAACACACACACACACACACATTTTAATCAAAGCTCTGACACAGTTTCCCGATTCATCTCTCACACAGGTTTTGTTTAGTTTTTTTCTATTTCAGACCTGCAGGCGTCGCTGTTCTCGCTGCCGCTCTCCGTGCTCCCTGACTGGTTGAAGCTCTTGGAGCCGTTCTCTGTCTTGGCGTCCTGCTGGTGTTCAGGCAGCAGCAGCAGCGCGTTCCTCAGACAGATCGCTGCAAACTCCATACTGGCTACTGGGATGGCGGCCGACTGGCCCTCACTGCACACACACACACACACACACACACACACACACACAGTTATAATCTGCAGTGTAGTGTTGTAAAACTCGAGACTGGTCTTGGATTTCTTCTCCAGACCAGTGACGACCACAGCTGCAGTGACATCTTTTCTTTTTTAACCACAGATGTTTCTCTCTGTCACTTGCTCACTTTGGTTTATGCGATGTAATTAATTAGATAATTAAAATAAGTAGTATCTGCTTGTGTGTGTAACCATCTGAAGAACTTTCTGTTCAATTCAAACTTTGTTTCAATTAAATATATTTTATATAAAATTACTTTTTCTTTTTAGCTGAGGTATAATCTAAATATCAAGCCACATGATTATTATTATTATGAGTCCTGGTACTGGATACAGTAGAGGTCTTTAAAATGGTCTCGGTCTTGACTACAATTGTACAAGGGATTATATGTAATAATAGTAATTAGAGATGCACGCTGCAGATTATTTTAGTCATTTTTAGTTTTCCTTCAACGTCAGACAATCACTGGTTTACACTCAGTGTTCATGTAATTATTAGAAACTCTTCTCTAGTTCTTTTTCCTCGGCTCTAAAACAGCCTCAGTTCTTCATCTCATGGATCCACCAGATGTTTAAACCTCCTGAGTCTCGACGTAGATGAAACCAGTTGTGAGTTTGATAAATGAAGCTACTTGCACTGACTATATTGCTGCTATTTTGCATTTGTACTTGTAACTATTTATTATTTACTTTTACATTATGCACTTTAATGTTGTACAGTAACACTTGGTGTATCTGCTGCACCTTGCTGCCCACATCCTGTATGTTTTATCATGCATGTCTTATGTTTTTTTTCAAATATGACTGTCGAATGTGTGTCTGTTGCAAACCAAATTGCCCTTCAAGCGACAAATTATCTCTTAAATTATCTGCTGCCACATGATTGGCCAGTCTTCGTGTTAAACTAGGCTGATCTAGCTTCACAGTTGAGGCTCAGACATGAGATTGATGTTGATGTTGATGATTGGAGGGAGTCCCCACTCACCTGTAGATGGTGTTCTGGGTCGACTGAGAGGCCAGGACGATCTTGCGATGGTAGCCCTGCCCGACGATAGACTGAACTATTCCTTTTTTACAAGGTATACCTTTGCTCTCCTGCTCTGAACCCTGGAAACAACGACACACACAAAACAACTCTGGTCAGATTTAAACTATTGAGAAACCAAAGTTCAACGTGACACTGCAGGTGGATTTAACACTGAAATCACTGGAGACCAGGGACGTCACGGTTATAGAGTTTCTTGTCTTGGTATTACAATTATCACAATTATTATGCATTAATTAATTTTACAACACTATGAATGTGTAAAATCAAATATAGTCAAAATATAATTACATGACCAATTATTTAAACAAAATATTTTAAGTATCTATTAATATATGACCAATTGTTAACCCCCCAGGGGGGGTGTTTGAAATATCCAAGTCATAAATTGTCATCTATACCAAATGTTATTACAAATGACTCATAACATTTAAATTCCTACCAATTCAATGTTGCGTTATGTAGATGTAACAGTATCTGTGCATTTACCTTTACTTTGGTGCACGATGTGGATGCCGACATAATCTTTTTTGGAAAGTGACAGTATTTAGGAATCTTTATGATTAAGTAATTGTGGCGTTTAATACCACGATTAATTGTGAAAACTAAGTAATCGTGACATCCCAACTGGAGACAAATGAATGAAGAATAATGAAATAAGTTAAGCTAAACCATCATCAGTGAAAAGGAAAGAAAAGGAGATGAGTCTCACCCCTTTGTTGGCGGAGATGCAGCACTCTGCGAGCCGTAACCACAGCCGAGGGTTGGAGTGATAAACCTGCACGGCCTCCATCAGACACTCGAACGCTGCCAGAGGCCGACCGATGTGCAGCAGCTGGATGCCACAGTTATACAGCAGCTCGTAGCGCTTGTTGGCTAACAGAGCACACATGGGGATACCTGTGAACTTCTTAGCTGGAGAAGGAGAAGAAGCAGCAGCAGAAAGGAGACGTAAATACACGGCAAGATGGTGGCGATAAGTTTGATCCAAATAAATCGAAATGAATAAAAACATTCTGGGTAACCCGTTTGGCCCTTTAATTAGGTGATAATGTCAAGAAATAGCCAAGAAATAACAACTAATTGCATCATAATGTCTAGAAATAACAGTCAATTTCATAGTAATGTTGAGAAATAACGATTGATTGTGTAGAAATAGCCCAGATATAATTGATTGTAATTGACAACTGGAAAAGACTTGGTGGAGGAAAAATTCAAAGCATGAAAAGCATGTGTAATCTTTTGTGTTGATGAAAAACATGACATTGCTATGAGATTGACTGTTATTTCTAGGCTATTTCTTGACATAATCACAGAATAAGCGGCCTGTAAATTAAAGGGTTAAAGGGTAAGGTGGTGTTTAATCTCTTGATAGCATGAAGTGGATGTAAAAGCAGACAAGAGTCTCTCTCTCACATTGGCCGTTGTTGCCGTCGCCCAGCTGTGCGCAGGTGTGGTCGTTTTCCTGCAGCGCCTTCTTGAAGTAGAAAATGCCCAGGTTATGTTTCCCCATTGCAAAGTGAATGCAGCCCAGATTGTTCCAGAACATACACCTGACGCATTCACCTGGAGGAGACGCAGAGACACACAGTATGAGACTCACAGCTTATACATCATCACATCACTGATAACTGATTCATAAAAACCTGCAGAACTTTCTTCTGTCAATAAATTTGAAAGAAGAGCAATTCTATTTGGGATGGTGACTGCAAAAAAGATTATTTTACATGCGGTTGGGAGAATTGTTGAGATTCTATAACGAAGATAGAGGAGATATATTTGATAAAACATTGAACCTGGTACTGAATTACCTTAAAAATGTGAGCTCACAGACACCGGCTATTGTATAAAACCTCACAGCGCAAACAAGTATATGTCCATCTAATTCATTTATATTTTCTGCTCTTATTTCTAAAAAATATTGTTTTTAGAAATATGTTTGTTGATTTTCAATAGAAAATTTAAAAAAGAATTAAGAGAGAGAAATGATTCATAAAAAAAAAAACACATATCACTAATTGGATTAAAACAATATTCTACGGTGTTTGTTAAGATGAGAGTACCGTACTACAAACAAAAACATATCTTTTTTTTACATATTTTTTTCTCTTTCTCTCCTTTTTTTCCCCTTGAAAATCAATAAACATATTTCTAAAAAAAGTCTATTGGAGGACGTCATGGGTCCTGAACAGGTGTAGCAGCCGTCACCTGTCTTGATGGGTCCGGGATGCTCTGCGATGTTGGAGCTGTTGAGCAGCTTCACTGCTTTCCTGTAGTTTCCTCTCAGGTACTCAAAGTTACTTTTGAGGAAGAGCGAAGGTGCAGACTGAAGGAGACAGAGGACAGGGGTCAGAGGTCAGACTGATAAAACCAGGAGAGAACAGTGAACAGGAGCGACGTCGGTGGACTCACGTTCCCTGCTGTGTTCATCACTGATTTGATTTCCCTTTTACAGGCCTTGGACGACTTCATCTGGATGTAGGCTCGCACTTTGTACTGGAGGACAAACACAACTACAGTCAGTGGACGGAGACAAACACAAACACAGACAGAGACACAGATACATACACTAGCTGGGTTTCCATTACAGGTTTTCACAAAATAAAAGCGATATTTCTAAAATTTCTAAAATGGAAACACAACTTCTGACAGAGACAGAGTTTGTGTTTGTGTTAAAATCCCAGCTCCTCCCACCTGGTGCATCTTGGACTTGGCCGCTTCGATCATGGCTGTGAACTCTGCTTTCTGGTTTGCTGCGTCTTTGTTTGAGCTGTTGTTCTGAAATCAAATCAATCACAGCTCTCAATTAACTCGACAAATTAAAAAAAAAAAAAAAAAAAACATTTTGATAGAAGACAAATTAAGTTATTGGCAACTGCTCACGTGGCCCAGCTCTGACAAGTTTCCTCGACTAGATGTAAAACTCTGGGGTAACTCTTCACTGAACACTTTTATTATAATAATAATACATTTTATTTCTAAAAAAAGATCTCAAAGTGCTACAGAGTTAAAAGCAAAGTATAAAAAGCACACAATAAAAACAATATTAGTGTCACATATTGGTGTTAGCAGTCATAGGCCTTTCTAAAGGTTTTCAGGCCTGTTTTGAATGAGTCCAGGCTCATTAACTTAACAGGAACGCTGTCTTTTTAAATATTATTTAAAAACCACAGCAAACGAGATTTGATTTTCCTCCTCTGTTATTGAATGGAGGCAGAAATCTGAGATCTTGAAGTGAAAGTTCAGGTTGCTTGACGTGAGGTTGTGTCAGAGTGTATACTATATAAATACCCACAGAAATCAATATTACCAGTTCAAGTGAATGCATTGTTTTGATTATTTAATCTGCCATCAAACAGCTACTTTTCCGCCCCTGAATTACCATGACAACTACCAACATTTGCACCTACACTGTTCACCGTATCACTCTGCAGATCAGCTGTTTGAGTTGTTCTTGCATATAATAACACAGGGGATGATCGACAGCAGAGAAAGTGGTGAAAACTTTCAAAATAAAAGCAACACTGCTACTATACCAGTGTTAATTTCGTCAGACGAGACGAGACGAAAAATATTCGTCAACGATGGTTTTTTTCATGACGAAAACGAGACGAAGACGAGACGAAATCAATGCCCTTAAACACTGACTGTGACCAAATTTACACGCATTTTTTGTTGACGAAAAAAGACGAGACGAAATCTACTTAATCAAATAAAAACTTAATAAAATGTCTCTTTCTTTTTTCGTCACAGACTTTTAAATTAGCTACAATCCAAAAAGTGCCTTCACTGGATGCATGTCATGTTTTTATCCTCCTGCGCTGCTGCCAGGGGTGTGTGTGTGTGTGTGTGTGTGTGCCTGAGTGAGGAACACACACACTATGTGCTATGTGCGGCGAGTAGGCTACAAACTGGTTATGGGGGGCGGGGGGCGCATGGCCATTGCAGGGGGGCTGCGGGCGCTGTAAACCGGCAGCGGAATCGCTGCGAAGCTCCGAGCAACGGAGATCATGTGCGAGCCGGAGCCCTCCCGTTCACATCATTACATTTGTCAATCGCCGTGTTTTATTTTGAAAATTAACCGGATTCTCTCGTTGTTTCTTTGTGCGACTTCCTGCCCAGCTTGACAGCATCGCTGGCCGCTCGCGGCCGCGGCGCTGCTGCTGTGAACCAGAGCGATATGGCTCCGGTGTGAACGACACAATCGTTAACATCAAAGGGCTCCGCGGCTACTCGCGGCGCTTCTGCGGCCGGTGTGTCCCTGGCGTAGACGCGTCTCCGCGCTGGTCGGTCGCTTCTGCGCTGTGTGTGTGTGTGTGTGTGTGTGTGTGTGTGTGTGTGTGTGTGTGTGTGTGTGTGTGTGTGTGTGCATCTCTGTTTAGATACTGACAAATAGGCTACATAAACGCACACACAAGCTGGAAAGTTGGCTCACCTGACAGCTGCCTGTCAATATTGGTTAGATTAGTTGTGATTAACATTACTGTCAATCTGCTTTCAAAGACTAAAAAAATACTATTGACTAACTAGACTAAAATACTTTGGATTTTCTTTGACTAAAACTAGACTAAAATGCCAAGACTTTTCGTCGACTAAATGTGACTAAACAAAAAAGAATACAAGCTGACTAAATATGACTAAAACTTATAAGGGCATTTGACACAAGACTAAGACTAAAACTAAATTGAAAAATAGCTGACAAAATTAACACTGTACTATACACTACTATAAGGATTTTTAAAGTGGTTGCAGTGTGGTTTTCTTCTGACTCCGCCCGCAGCAGCTCATCACTGATCTGAATCTCCTGCAGGTGACCGACTGTCTGTAGATAAACATCTTCACACAACCCACACCAAACAAGCTGAACACACCCTGATCGCTTCTGTTTCTCTTTCTGTTTCCGACTTCATGAGTGATAATGAAACCACAGACCCGAGCAACAAGACTGCTGAGTAATGGACTACCAAGCTTTTCAAAATAAGAGCAGATTGTGTATTTTTCTTTATGTGGTGTGTTGGTGTGGATGGATGGAGTGGGTGGCATGTTGTTACCTCTCCTTTGCCGTTCTTGTTGCTTCCCTGCACAGACAGTTTGTCGAGCACGGCCAGCAGGTGCAGCGCCTTCTCCGGCTGGAAGGTGAGCAGGTACAGATCGACCAGCAGGAAGCACACGGCCTGAGCAAACTTCTCTACTAGGACAAACAAAACAATGACTGGACACACCCGACACATGCAGCCTCATCACTTAAGACACATTAACTGGATGCAGATGTGAACTTTTTTCAAAAACAAAACTATTATTGTACTTCCTTGTCTCTGTGTTTCGCTTTATCTGTCGAGTTTTTGTTTTGTTTTGTTCGTTGATATTGTGTCTGCTTTTATGTCTGTTCTTCTGTGTTTTGTGTCTTTGCAATGAAATCTTTTGTGTGACCTGCCAAGAGGACAGCGGATGAAAAATAGCAACAACGCAAACTCTGGTGTTTTTATATCCACTTTTTTTTTAATGCTGATATTATTAATGTGCAATGTCCTTTTTAAAATAAATAATTAAAATTAAATTGAGTCAAATCTCCTCTGAGGTCTGGTCTCCAGGCAGATCTCAGTCCACAACTAATAATTATTACATCATAACAAATTGACAGATGTCCAGCAAACTTTCTACTTTTTGTTTTCTTTAGTTTCTACCCATTATTTATGTATTTTTTTTTTTTTTTTTTTTTTTTTTTAAGTATATTTTTTTGGCTTTTATTTGATAGATCAGTAGAGATGGACAGGAAAGGGGGAGGCAGAGAGAGGGGGAATGACACGCAGCTGCCCGATGCGGGACTCGAACCGGGGCCGCCTGCATTGAGGACTATAGCCTCTACATGGGGCGGCCGTCTCAACCACTGCGCCACGCACCGCCCCTGTATTTTCTTTTTTGATACTGTTATCTATTGTCTATATTTTAGGATAGGCTTTTGTATTTACAAGTTATGTTTATTTTTCTTACTTTACGTCTGCTACTATTTTTGAATATTACATATTTTTTGTACAATTCAATTTTACTGTGCAGAAACTTTGTTCTACTTTTCCTGTTCCTGCTGCTCCTGCAATGTGTAATGTGTCTAACTTCATTTCTCTGTATTTACTGTTGTGTTTCTTAAAAAAAGATTAATAAAAATGAATTAATAAATAAATAAAAATGGATGACGTCTATGTGACTGATTGATTGTTTTCCCTGAGATGGCTCTAGCATTCAATCAGGAGCCAAAGTCATGTTTTCTAAATGCAAATTCTGTACTACAATCATAAAACCGATACATATTGAAGAGGCTGTGGCAGCTAAAATATTTTGTATTTAGGAGCTTGATAAATAATCAAACACTGATTAAATGATAATGAGCAGCACTCTGCAGTAAACCACTGTAAAAAAAAATACCACAACGTACCAAACGGCTCCAGAAACTGATACAGCCTCTCTCCGATGATGATGGCCTCAGAGTACTGCCTCATGTGATAGTGGATGATGGCTTGATTGTAGTAGAGCAAACTGTTCTCCACGTCGTCCAGCCCGTCCACGTCCTCCGCTGTCGTGTGAACCTGAGGACGGAGACAGAGGATGAGGAAACAGAAGACCTCGCGTTGGGGACATTTTATTGTTGTTATTATTAGGATCCCCATATATGAGCAGTGGCTATTCTTCCTGGGGTCCAGCAGCACATACAATTACAAATAAAGTAAAAACATTCGGAGTAAAAACAACATGAAAAAACTAAAACCACACTACAATGATCCAGATACTGAAAGAAATAGTTAAACAGTTTAAAGATTTCCATATGCAACACAATACTTAGCAAAACAACAAAACAAAAGAGGAAACCAAGAAGTCAGACACTATACTGTCTATCTCATTTCTAAATACACATTTTTCCCCAATTTATTTTTAAAACTACATTTGCTAACCACTGATAAATTGAAAAATGTTTGTCAGGAGCAGCAGTTACCTGGTTCTTCATGGCCATGAGCGTCTGCTTCAGAGTCCCCGTGGTCGTCTGCCCGCTCTTATAAAACTCCACCACGGCTTTGTTCAGGGCGATCTTATAGTCCTCCTTGTTGAGGTCCTGCAGCGACTCCAGTTGTTTCAGGGACTCGTCGTACTTCCCGGCCTGAGAGGAAACAACAGACGCTGTGAGACGTGATCCTGACATCAACAGACTAGTTTGTTTCTAGCAGAACCTCAGTCTGCTGCTGCAGATTTGATAGGTGTCAAGATGTAATTGCAAAAAAAAAGAGAGAAGATGATTTTACCGAAAACGCATCATATGCACTCGCTGCCACTTCCTTGTCCTGGTCCGTCATCCCAGGCGACGACGAGCTGTCATGTTTTGTCTCGTTTTGTTCTGATCAAAGTGAAAGTGAAAAAAAAAAAAAAAAACATTTACATGAACAGTTTCTGCAACCAAGGTCAAGACAAGTGCAGTGGGAACAGACTGTGGTGACCCTCAGTGACCACTTTATTAGGAACAGCAGCACACGATCACACACTACACCTCAGAGGGAATTTGGTGGATCCATGTAGAGCTGCAACAATTAATCGATTAATCGAACAATAATCGATTATTAAATTAATTTTTAAAGAAAAAAAAGTCAAAATTCTCTGATTTCTGCTTCTTAAATGTGAATATTTCTGGTTTATTTGTTCCTTTATGACTATAAACTGAGCATCTCCTTGGTTTGTGGACAAAACAAGAGATTTGAGGACGTCATTTTGTGGTTTTGGAAACACTGATGATATTTTTCAACATTTTATTGACCAAACAATTAATCAATTCATCATTTAAATAATCAACAGATTAGGCTAATCGATATTGAAAATAATCGTTGGTTGCAGCCCTAGTTCTACTGTCCTGGTCACCCCACACACATGGTATGACATGAAACTAGATTTACAGGTCCACACCGATGGCAGATTTTTAAAGGCCGATATAATACCAATAGTTTGGAGCAGGACAAAAAAAAACCGACAAAATATAAAGCAGATTAGGAATCGACAGTGCAGACTGCTCAGTCAGAGATAGTGCAGTCAGTTGGTACGTGAAAAAAATCTAGAAAAAGTGGTAAAAATTTGAACCCTCCCAAGGACCCCACTTTGAGAACCACTGCTCTAGGTCCACATTTAAAAACAGTACATTTAGAACATGCATTTGCAATCATGGCATGAATAAGACAAGACAAACCAACAAAAACATACATTAAAGGGATAGTTCAACATTTTGGCACATTGCAATAATCCCTGTAGTCATAGCAGTAGATTTGTTACCTTTAATTGTCGGTGCAAGCTATTTTTAGAACGGCGGAGCAGAGCTGCGAGCTGCTCAGAGCTACGCTACGGAGGCTCATGGGATTTCTTGGTTTCCCTCATCAAATACACAATCCAACAACTCCAAAACGCTCTGGTGGACAAGTTGTGAACTGCACATTCACCACGCTATGAGATAATAACCGAACGTTACCAGACAGAGTTGTTTTAGAGGGAAATGCAGAGACTGTTTGCTGAAAAACTGCCCCCGATATGAACGCGCATCAGCGGTTTTGCATGAATTTACCTCTAAAACAACTCTGTCTGGTAACGTTCTGTTATTATCTCATAGCATGGTGAATGTGCAGGTCACAACTTGTCCACCAGAGCGTTTTGGAGTTGTTGGATTGTGTATTTGATGAGTTTGATGAGGGATTGACATTTTTCAACATTTTATTGACCAAACAACTAATCGATTAATCGTTTAAACACTTGACAGATTACTCAATAATGAAAACAATCATTAGTTGCAGCCCTAAGTATGTCCTATGTCCACTGCCCCTCTTTCAGTGACTGTTTCCTTCCCTTCAGCTTGAACCAGCATCTGCCCATTAAAGTGGTTTCTCTGTTTGTATTGTTCTTTTCCTGTCTTGTATTGTGCTCTTAACTGGTCCTACAGTCTGTATTAATAAATTATCTATCTATCTATCTATCTATCTATCTATCTATCTATCTATCTATCTATCTATCTTAATAACAAGAGGTTATGAGAGTTATTATGAGACTCTCAACAATCACACACCACATGTCACCTCCATCCTGTAGTTACCATAGATACCAGCATTATCAGGAGGAGGCTATACGGACATTATAACCTAAAACCTTCATATGAGAGAAGCAAGATCATATATTACCATTTTATTTTTACACAACCACCTCATCACACGAGTTGTTGTGTAAACCGAGAGCGCTAATGTGCTAATAACGCTAACTTTACGTTACTAGTTACTTTACAGTTACATTTTCCCACCGTACCGCGCGTGGTTTAAACCTAAAACACAAAAGGTGTAATCGACCGATGTGTGTTTGTGTTTGTGCGGTGACATTTTTCTGAATGAAGTTTGTTTTTAGCGTGACCGTGGGCTCATCCCCCTGCGGACACACGCATCTCTAAGCTAAGCTAACTGTTACCTGACAACGGATTGGGGTTGGTTTCCTGGTAACCAGCGCAAGGGTCACCATGGTGATTACGACACGAGGATAAACGTGTAAATAGCGGCTGCTGCTTCTCACGGTGTTTAGATGCTAACTGCTGCAGTAAACACACACGTAAACACACACGTCTGTCCACATAGGTGCAGCTAGCTCCGTGCTAGCTCCATGCTAACGTTAGCTCACAACACTCACCTGAGTTTTCTGCCATTTCCTGAGCAGCGGCTACAAACACGCAGTCTGCGGGGAGAAGGAGAGCGGATAACGACCCCGATGCCACGGAGGAGAAGCGTTAGATTCGCGGATGAGTGGGTAAATCTCCAGTGTTTTCTAGTTCTCTCTGAAGAAGATGATGGTGGTGGTGGTGGTGATGGTGTTGTAGCTGAAATCCTCCGCCCGGTCCGCTGCTCTAAACAGATCCTTCTTCGCTGGTGGTTGGCGACTTCCTTCTTCCTCGTCTTGTTTTTAAGGCGATTGGCCAGGCGGCGGCCATGTTGGCGCAACAGTGGCGCCGCCTCGCGCTGCGGAGTGTGATGTCATCTGCTGGAAATCTCACGTGAAATATTTGTGCTCCAAAACAATCAACGCATCAAATATAAAAATACATCTCTATTTCTTAATTCATGGTTTGATAATAACATTATTTTAGTTACCCAACTACTCAATGATAATGGAAATTTATTAAATTACACTGAATTCCTTTCAACATTATGGTATTCCTGTGACCCCAAGGGACTTTGCAATTGTAATGGATGCTGTTCCTTCTGGTATCCTAACGCTATTAAGAGGTGCTGGTAAACCAGTTTGTCCTCCTTTAGATCCCATACTAACACCAGTGGGGCATATGTGTTTTTCTGTTAAAACTAAAAAAAAAAGGAATTATCTAATAAGATCACTGTTTCAAACTGATATTACCATGACTCCATCTGTTGTTCAGTACTGGTCTAATATTGTTAATGGACTGAACTGGATCCAAATATGGAACCTTCCATACAAATACCTAATTACAAATAAAGTGAGAGAAGTGTCTTAGTCTTACAAACTAATTCATAGATATTACCCTGCCAAACATTATTTGTTAACAATTTAAGAAGGATTTGTGAATTGTTCTCTTTTGCAGGCAGCAAAGACAGGAGCAGCTCCTGGATGGGGAGCGTGGCTCTGACTTGGCCCCTGATCAGTGGAAAAGCAAAGTGGATCTTTGGAGGCACCAGAGTTGAACCAGTTAAGCACCGAACCAGCACTGGAACCAGTTTGGTGGAAAAGAGGTATGTGTGAGTCTGAGCCTGAAACTGTGATGCACCTGTTTTGGAACTGTAACTCCACCGCCACCTACTGGAAAGAAGTACTGCGTTACATCACATTGAAGATTGACTCAGAATTTTCTTTAGATTGGAACAGTGTACGTTTTGGTGTCCACGATGTCAAAAGTAAAAAACAGAAAGAACTGTATGTCATAAATTTGATAATAATATTACAATAATATAATATATACAAAGTGTGTTTATAAATGGCAGAGGGACGGCTACTCACTGTTCCTTGTACACGTTTAGAAAAAACATGAATATATCAACCTACCTCAAGCTTACAAAAGCTTAGTATTGAATAGAATAGAATAGAATAGAATACATTTTATTGTCCCCTAGGGAAATTTGTTGTGGATTCGAGTGCATGGTGTCAACTTAAGCATGCCAAATATCAAGCTACGTTTATATGGCACTGGGCCCCGTGCAATTTTTTTTTATATCGTATGGGTCCCTGCTCCATGTCTCCATCAGTTTGGGGGTCCCGGGCCTGAAAAACGTTGAAGACGCCTGAGTTAGTAGTTACAAAGTGGCTTCAGGGTCTGAGTTGTTCCCCATTGTATAATGAAAATATATATATATATTTTTCAGAGGTATTTCCTCTTTCATTGAGGTAAGACCATAAATTCAGTCTGTGGTATATTTGCATATTGTGCTCATTTGTGACCACAACTTCACACTACTAGATTGGGCGTGTGTGAACATGTGAATCTGTTCTGCACCACATGCTCTGCAGAAACTTCTTTATTTGTGATTTGTAAAAACAAATGTTGTGCTCCTGCAACAAATGATATAGGAAATACATGCAATTTATTAGAGTAAAATTTGATGCATTTATTTATAAGAAGATACTTGTATCTCAAGTTAGTTGATTTTACATGCATTTTTGCACATTATAATGTAAGCATTGACAATAGCTGTTGTTGTTGGTGGTGGTTGGGGTTAGGGTTGGGGGGGGGGGGGGTCATATCAAACTCCGCTCCAGACCCCATAAATCCTTGGGCCGCCTCTGGTCTATGACTGTTGTGGGAGAGAAATTATTAAAATCTACAGGTGCATACAACTGCAGCCTTTTGTTTTTCTCTATGATCTCATATTTACTAAGTTCATGGTATTTTTATTTATTTATTTATTTTTACAGCTTTACTGACAACAACACGGAGTAGGCTATACACACAGATGAATAAACAAAGATAAGTGTATAAAACATTATATTATAAACATATAGCCTAATAATAAACACGCCAGGGGGTTGAAGTATGCAGAAGACAAAGAAAGAAGAAAATACCTTTATAAATTAATATTTTTAGAGATTTTAAGAGATCATGTGTTTTAACAGCTTTTTTATTTTCACAATCAGATTTAAAAGAAATGTATTGTTTAACATACGCAAAAGTTCCAGAAAGTTTGACTTCTTGCCTGAAGATTTAGATTTGTGAAGTTCACGGTCACGGTTGCTCAGCTGTTTCCTCCACCTAACATCATCCACATCTGTCTCCTCCGTGCACTTGTGGGCTGAAGTCTGCAGCTCACAGCCCACTGACAGTAGCTACAGGAAATAATGATTCAGTTGTTGTTGCCACTAGATATGATGGACGCGTGCGTGTGTGTGTGTGTTTGTCTCTAAACATATCCCAGGATTAAACAGCGAAACTTGGCAGAGCGGTGCCGGTGGTGTAACTTTACACCCACCACCACCAATGCGCCCTAACTCGTGCGCGCAGTTATTGACACCTGCGGGTGGTTGCAATGGTGGTGCGTGGGGCTGCTGGTCCTGAGGGGGCGGAGGGAGGGAGGGACAGACACTGACATATGATGAAGAAGGAAAAAAAAGAGAGGTGGAAGTGAAAGTGGGACCGTTAGAAAGCACAGAGGAGACACAGGCTGTGTGTGTGTCACTCTAACCCGCGGGTTTATAGAGATGGACAAGTTCAAGACGGTGCTGAACATCGCCAACAAGCAGAGCAACCTGGGCTTCGGGCTGGTGGCGCTGCTGACGGCCGGAGGGGAGCAGGTGTTCTCCTCCGCGGTCTTCAAGTGCCCCTGCAATGAGCTCAACTTCCTCTACGGGCTGGTGTTCCTGCTGGTGCCGGCTCTGGCTCTGCTGCTGCTGGGCTACATCCTCAACAAGAGGACGTGGAAGCTGCTGACGGGGCTGTGCCGCCGCGGGGGCAAGGGCAACAACGAGCTGTGCCGCTGCAAGACGCTGAGCGCGGCCGTGGTGATCCTCTTCCAGATCGGCACCGTGGCTCTGGTGGCGCCGTCCACCTGGATCGCCGTGGCGCTGCTCAACGGGGAGTACTACCAGTGTCTGGCCACCGGCACCAACATCAGCTTCACCGTGGGTCTGTGTGAGATAACGAAGTCCAAAGCCCCGTGTGAGATCCAGCTGCACCGGCTGCCCTGTGGGAAAGCGGCCGGTGTGCTGCCGGCGGATAAGGACGATGTGCTGCTCGGCCTCAGAGCGCAGTCCCAGGTCAGTGCTGCTGGTCAAACACCTGTTGGGTCCAAAGTGTTGGCCTAAATGTGTAGGGGAGACCGGGGATGTTTGTAACATGGGTCCTATTTCCTAACTATTTCTCCAATCAGGAACAAGTTTAATCTGATTGACTTTGTATATGCTCAGTTTAGTCCTATTTGCATATGTGAAGAAGTTGCACCATGTGGCAGACACAAACTAACCATTTATTTTTGTGATAGCACACACAAATTATGATAAAAAAAAGTAATTTAAGTGTTGAATGAAAAGCTTTCAATATCGAGTTTTTAATGCAATACAACCTAGGCTATTTATAATGTTACATCTCACCCCATGGTTGTGTTACAACTAGCCCAAACTATGTATTTCCTGTTTTTGTTGCAGAGATAACAGTCATCCCATTTGATAGCAGAGACATGTTTTTCTCACATTTTGGATACACGAGATCCAAGATACAATGTCAAAAATGTTACAACCATCCATTCCCGGTCTCCCCTACCTTAAGTTCACATAAAGTGTCCTGACTCCTGAGTTAAAATAAGACAAGACAAGACAGAATAAGATAAGATAAGATAAGACAAGACAGAATAAGATAAGATAAGATACCACCAGGACCCCGTGTGAGATCCAGCTGCTCAGGTGTGCTGCCGGCGGATAAGGACGATGTGCTGCTCGGTCTCAGAGCGCAGTCCCAGGTCAGAGCTGGTCAAACACCTGTTGGCCTGAATAAGTAGGGGAGACTAGAGATAGAGATAGAGCTAGAGATAGAGCTTTAAGATCTGTCTCAAGTGGAGATTGTAATATTCCTAAGCGTATCTCTGCCTTTGCTCAATCTGCCTTTTCTTTTAAATCTGTCAAATCATGGAACAATCTTCCAACTAATCTGAAACTCTGTATAGACTTCAATGTTTTTTTCCCGGGAAGTCAAACAATAGATCCTAAGAAATCAGTCATGTGAGCATTAATCATGAGGCTAAATTATTTTTAACCTTGGCAAAGTGTGAAGTATTTTAATTACTGTAGGCCTATGTTTCTTTCTGATATGAAAAGTGTTTGTGATGTGTGAGGGTGTATTATGCACATGTGTATGGATGTTTAGAACGCTATATAGGCTAAATGGATAATTCTTACCTTTCTATTGTTCTTATTCACCTGCCCAGGGACTACGGATGGAAAGTATAAGCTAAATCCGGTACAAGGCATCTCTTCTCATTTCGAGACTAATGTTATTTTGTACATTGTCCCTGATACAAATAAACTTATTAAACTAAACTAAAGTAAACTAGGGGAGACCGGGGATGTTCGTAACATGGGTCAGTGGTAACACTTCCACTTTCTCCAATCAGGAACGAGTTCATCTGAGTGACTTTGTAGGCTATATGCTCAGTTTAGTCCTATTTCCATATAGGCTATGTGAAGACAGTGATAGTTTCAGAAGGAAAAAACTAATTTTGAACTATTTTCCCCCCTCCAATTATTTTTGTGATAGCACACACACACAAATTACGATTAAAAAGTAATTTAAGTGTTGAATAAAAAGCTTTTTGTCATAATAGTAGTAGTAGCCTAGTAGTAGTAGTTCATTTATTTCAAACCAACATAACTGTTATCTCTGCATCAAAAACAGGAAATACATGGTTTATGTATTTCCTGTTTTTGATGCAGAGATAGCAGTTATGCCATTTGATAGCAGAGACATGTAACTCGTTTTTCTCACATTTTGGATACACTGACTTAAAATAGATCCAAGATACAGACATGAATGTCAAAAATGTTACAGCCATCCCCGGTCTCCCCTACCTTAAGTTCACATAAAGTGTTAAAGTCCTGAGTTAAAATAAGACAAGATAAGATAAGATAAGATAAGATAAGATAAGATAAGATAATAAGTAGTAGTAAACAGTAAACTTACTATTATTAGACTCAATTAAAAGAGAGCAGACAAACACACATCAAATTTAACAATTAAAAAAAGACAATCATTGTGTTTCCACATAGCTGATAGCTGAAATCCCAAGCACTGCACCATCTTGGTTTTCCTCGCAAAATACGCAAACTCATTATAGTCAACCTGAAGAATATAAGACAGGGACAAAAACACCAAAAGTTACTATCTTTTATAACTTTTTAGCCTATATTATAGCCTATAAAGCAATATATAGGCCTATGTATAGTATAGTTGGAAACTATGTGAATCAGAGTGACATTTCACAGCTGGTGTGTGTTTATGTGTTAATTATCATATGACTCACAAAAGGCCTCATGAACCAGATATTTACTATAGCTCCTCCAGTTCTCAGCGTTAGGACATGTAAAAACAGATCTGTCGTGTGAAGAGCAGGAAGTTTTGTCTCAGTGTGCAACAACAGCTCATGCAAAAGGGTTAGATCTGCTCCAACTCCAGCGAAACAGAGAACTGTGAACTCTCCTTCATTCATTTAGTTGCTTTGTCCAGTTTCTGTTTGACTTCAGCCGTTGTTTCAGATCCCGGTCAGGCAAGTTCACAGTCCACATGTGAACTCCAAGGTTCCTCTTTATACTGATATTGCCTAATTTTGCCAAGCGACGCCCAGGAACGGCCCAAACGGGGCCCTGAGTATTGATTATTTACACACCTATTTCACTCTTATAATCTGTCATTACGAATCATCATCCCAGCCTGGCATGTGTAGCCGATGTCATCTGGCCTTCTGCGTTGTGTTTTCTCGGTACGGACTGCCCCAGGTGGGGTTCGAACCGGTCTCTTGCACGGCAGGTGACGATGCAAACTGTTTTGCCAAGAGCTCAATGAGCACTTGGCAGTTAGGTTTGCACGTCCTTCATGGGTGAGTGAGTGCACCTCTGTTACACATGTGTTCACCCATCTATGATTTTTAATCTGAAATGGCAAATTCAGCTACAAGTGCAGCCTGCTTAATAGTCAAAGGGATATAGTGGGATACTGCATTTCTTGCAGTGCAACAAGAACAATTAAGGTTTTTTTAATTGACCCTTTGTTGGCCTGAGTCTTTTTTATCCCATTCCCCAAACCCAAGACATGAGAAATGTCTCATTTAGATACAGCTCTGTGGGAGACCACATTGGCAGTTCAACCCTCCATCAACAAACATTATGTAGCTATAACAAAAACATACATATTACGTTAACCTTCAAAGTTATCTACCCTAACCATAACCTAACCCTACAAGGAGAAACGGGAGATTGCCAGATATCAAGCGTTAGCTAGTAGCTAACGTTAGCTAGGTAGCTATTGTGAGTGACCAAAACAATTGATTTTTCACCACTTTTAGTAAAAGTCATGTAGCTAATACCCGTTCAATCGCTCTTTAGTCACGTCTGTTTTCTACCACGGACACCATTTTTCTGATAGATAAATTAATTCAAATTTTCCTTACAAGCAATTTAAATCTGCCTAATTTTCAATGGTTTCCAATGGGAGTTAAAACCCTTTCGTGACCATTGTTTGTCCAACCTAGCAACAGTGGCTAACCGTGGAGGGCGGGACTTGACAAAGGGTAAACTACGCAGAATTTCTCATGGGATCGTCATAAGTTTGAAACTGTTAATTGCTCTTCGGGGCCCCCTAGTGGTCACGGGGCCCCAAAGAGCCTCTGTTGCTCACCCTGAGGTTTCTCAGATTTTTCCCTGTTAAAAGGGTTTTCCATGGAGTTTTTCCTCAGTCGATGTGAGGGTCTAAGGGCAGAGGATGTTGTTATGATGCCATGTAAAGCCTTTTGAGACAAACTGTTTGTAAAAACAGGCTATAGCCTACAAATAAATTTGCCTTGCCTTGCCTTGCCGCCTCTCTAACAACTCTCCTAACGTCACCACGACAGATCCTGGGCTGGCTGCTCATCACCTCCATCATGCTGTCCAACCTGCTGCTGACCTGTCTGGCCCGCTGCACCTCGCCCATCAGCTACCTGCAGCTCAAGTTCTGGAGGGTGTACGCTCAGGAGGAGAACGACCTGATCAACTCGTACACCAGCAAACACGCCAAGCAGCTGGCCGAGAGGAACCTCAAGAGCTTCTTCGGCCAGACTCCCCCCGAGCCTCTCCCCACGCCGTCCAACAAGGACTGGGAGAAGATCTCGTCCCTCTACAAGTTCAGCACCAAAGACCACTACTACAGCACGCTGCACCGCTACGTGGAGAGCTGCCAGGACACGGAGAGCGGCGGGATGATGAGGATGGGCTCGGTCGTATCAGACGGGCCCGAGGCCACTCCGGCTGTTCTGGCTTTTATAGATGATGCCAGGATCGCCCAGTGACATTTGAGACGTTGTAAAACTTTGTGCGGACTGCGGACGGAGCCTCGCCTCAGGAATCTCCTTGTATTTTTGCTCTTAAACAAGGAGACAAGTATTAGTTCGAGTGTGATGCACTTAAACCTCTTATTTTAGTTGTGTCTGAGAAGGCACCAACAGGAAATGCACTTATCTCCATATACTGGCTGTAAGAGCCAACCACTTCCTGTGTGGTTGACAGCACTCACTCACTCACACAGACATGCACCAGCATATGAGCATCATCTGTTTCCTTTGAATGATTTGATTTGACTGTTTTTGTTGATGTTTTTTTTTTTGAATGAGCTCAAATAAACACAACCTGACTTTGACTGATAACAGATAATGATGATATGATGTGATATGTTTCAAATTTGCATGATTCGACTTGTGGGAATTCAAACGGCGAAACCACTAAGAGGATTTGAGCACTTCTCCAAACCACTTCTGCTGCTGCTGCTGTTGCTCTTCCGCTGCTCACCTTCATTCTGCATGGTTCATGGTTTATGGTGTGTTTTTATTTCCCTTTTTGCACGCTCTGTGTGCGATGCAAAGAAGTTGTGAATATAGGGAAACAAATGGGCTTGTTAAACATCTAATATCTGACGCTGTGGTTTGTTTGGAGAAAAGTATAGGGTCCAAAGACACAACGTTACAGAGATAAAGAGATACAGAGATAAAGACTCCTCTGGAAAAATAAAAAATAAACAGCTTTTATTGAGGTATTTCATTATAAAACATAAAAAAACAGACAAAAAGAGCAGCACAAACTGCACTTTTTACATGCACTAGTCTGTTTTTTAATGTTTATAAATGAAATATACATCTCAATAAAGGCTTTTTATTTTTATTTTTTTCCAGAGGAGTGCCTTGGACTTTTCTCATTGTGTCTTCAACCAAAGAGCAGCCTCATCATCTCATGTCAAGAAACTTCCTGAGCTCTCTGGACCAGCTATACTTCTCTCCAAACAAAACCACAGTGTCTCGATATTAGATGTTTAACAAGCCCATTTGTTTCCTCACAACTTGTTTGCACCGAACACAGAAAAACAAGCGCAAAATGCAAAATGGGAAAGAAACACACACCATAAACCATGAATCATGCAGAATGGAGGTCGTTCAATCAGAACAGAAACAGAAGCAGCAGCAGCAAAAGAAGACATTTTTCTTTTTCTCTGACACTGACTGTGTGGTTTGTTTTTCGTGTGTTTGTTTGTTGTGTCACGCTGTAACCGTGCAAACCATGAGGGAAGCACCATGTGAAGAGGGATGTAACCGTGCAGAGAGAGGAGAAAAAAGGGGGAAGTAAGTAACTTCAGCTTCACTGTAAATGTGATTGTTTCCACTCAGCAGCAGCAGCAGCAGCAGCAGCAGCAGCAGCAGCAGCAGGAGGGACTTCCCTCTGGAGAAAAGCGAAAGAGTGAGTGAATGAGGAGGCGTCGCTCTGCCTGAAGGAGGAGTCTGACTGGAGAGACAGTCAGACAGTGACAGGGAGGAGCTCAAACAGGCTCGGCAGCTCTGTTTGTCTTCAGCAGTGGGAAGAAGAAGGGAGTGACTCGCCGGCTGCACACACACACACACACACACACAACACAAACACTCTCAGCTTTTTTCTTTTTGTTGCTGTGGTTTTGTTTCTTCTCCGCCGACACCATGGATAACTTCCAGACCGTCCTGCGTTTCTTCATGAACCAGAAGGCCACCATCGGCTACAGCTTCATGGCTCTGCTGACCATCGGCGGGGAGCGAGTCTTCTCCATGGTCTCCTTCCAGTGCCCCTGCAACCACAGCCAGAACTTCCCGTACGGCCTGACGTTCCTGCTGGGCCCGGCCATGGTGCTGCTGGTGCTCGGCCTGTTCTTCAGCAGCAGGATGTGGCGGCTCTACACCGGCTGCTGCCTCGATCCGATGAAGCTCTGCCCTCGAGGGAACTGCGTCGGCTGCCTCAAAGTCTTCATGAACATCTTCTCGGGGGCCTGCGTGGCGCCCATCATGTGGCTCTGCGTGGCGCTGCTCAACGGGACCTTCTACGAGTGCGCCGTCAGCGGCCTGGACGACAACGTGGTGGTGGATCTGTTCTGCAAAAACAAAACCCTGAAGTGCAGGGAGGAGCTCGCCCGCGTGCCCTGCGACCGCTCCAAACTGTCCAGCGAGGAGCGGATGGAGCTGCTGCTGATGCTCCGAGCTCAGTCACAGGTGAGACACACAACACAACACACAGACACACAGACACACACATAATGATGATTTTCATTTTTCATTTTTCATTTATTTAGATCTCCATTAGCTTTGGCAAAGGCCATCGAGTCTACCTTCACAGATTAACTATCCATTGCAGTAGATAATTACAGAAACACATCATTCACACCATAAACACAATAACAACATCCATAACCACAACAACTCACAACGATCTACAAGACAAAACAAGACAAAACAACTAAACAAAAACAGTACAAACAACATATACATATTACTGGACCTAATTCATTTCCACAGTGTAGCTAAATTTACCATAGTTGTGAAATAATCAGATGTTCAAAAACATACCTTCCTCATAATGACATTAACTTACAGAAACAGTAACCCAATTCACAAGCAGACTTAAGACTCATGATGTCATGATAATTGTCTCATCCTGTTGGACTAATGATGAGCACACACACACACACACACACACACACACACTCACACATAAACACACGCACACACAGAGAGTCTACACATGTCAGGATATGAAGCTCAAACAATGAGGGTGTTCACCAGGCAGGGGGGATCTGATGACATGGATTATATAGGCTACAGCTGCATTGTGGGAAATGTAGGATCTATGTGTGTTTTTGAGGGAGTTTCTGCAGAGAACGCGTCCAGACATGACGACCTCTGATCCAGGTTGGATTAGACCTTTTATTGAGATGCAGCAGTAGATTTCCAAGAAGCTCAGGTGGCGTGAACATGTATATTATAGTATTAATAGTATAGTTGTATTATCTATGTATCTATCTATCTTTAAATCTGTCTTAATGTAAAGAACTGTTTTCTCTTAACTAGTGATCCATTGACCCAGATTCAAAAGTGGACTTTGAGTTTATTGTGTCTTTGTGTTGTCCACTTCCTGTAGTGAGTATTAGCCTTTGATTTTATAGCACCATCAACCTTCAAGCATCTTTTTCAGTGTAAGAGGTTTGAAAAGTGTTTGAGTTTTATCAGTTTTATTGAAGAAATAAAAAATAAAAGCCTAAGCAATATTAAATTTAAAAAACAAACAAATAAAGAAACAATAAACCAAAATCCTCTCATATACGCATATAATCAACACATGTTAATAATCATTATGTCAAAAAAAAGGGGTAAGAAGAAGTGGTGAGGGTGTGAAAAGAAGGTGTGAAAAGTGGAATAGTATATTATCAATTATCAATTAAAGGGGTCAAATAATAACTTAAAAGTCATCAGAATATGCACAAATAAGAAAAGATTTTGCACATTAAAACAACGTCCAAACATAAAGCAGTTCAAAGTAAAGTATAAAGAGCATGGCTTTATAAGATAAGGGATGAGATATAGGTGTGAAAAGACACTATAGGTGATACAGGGTGCTGCTATTATTGTTGACAGTCTCATTTTTTGTTCTTTAATGTCTCATTGTGAATATAAATGTGTGTGTATTATGTGTGTGTGTGTGTGTGTATATATGTGTTATATAATGTATATATTATATGTTTTTTATTATATTAAATTAACATAGGGAGAAGGGGTGGGATCCAATAAGCTTTGGCTTCTTCCCACTGCTTTTGAACATTAATAAGTGTTAAGTGTCGTTGTTATTGATTTATTTTGCGCTGTTGTCTTGTATCTATTGTTGTTGGTTTGTTTTTATTTAGTTCTTCC
The DNA here is from genome assembly GCF_905171665.1 of Trachurus trachurus. NCBI lineage: Eukaryota > Metazoa > Chordata > Actinopteri > Carangiformes > Carangidae > Trachurus > Trachurus trachurus. Next base: position 27,905,516 of record NC_139902.1, on the reverse strand, counting down.
TATTAATTAATTAATTAATTCATCTGTGTATTATCTCAGATCCTGGGCTGGTGTATCATCATCATCTCGGCCGTCGTCGGCCTCCTGGGAACCTGCTGCAGGAACTGCCGCTCCAAGGTCAGCTACCTGCAGCTCACCTTCTGGAAACGCTACGTGGAGAAGGAGAAGGAGCGCTTCGACGTCTTCGCCGTGGACTACGCCACCAAGCTGGCCGAGAGGAACCTGCAGAGCTTCTTTGAGAACAAGGACCCGGCGCCGTTCCCCTTCCCCAACCACAAGGCGTGGGAGGAGATCTCTGCCTACTACAGCTTCTCCCGGAGCGAGCAGTACTACAGCACGCTGCAGCGCTACGTGGAGAGGGTGGACAGGGACTTCACGCCGGAGAAGAGGCCGGTCATGGAGTTTGAGCATGGGATAGAGATGACCTAAGAGGACGAGGGGCGGGGCTGCGGGGCTGCGGGGCTGCTCGCCATTTAACTGGTGAATGCAGCACAAGCAAACCATTAGTAAGGGCTTTGGCATGTGCATGACTGACTGACTGAGGAGAAGCCGTCTGAGGCCGCCTCCTCTCTGACAATGCTGCCCTCAGTATATTCTCCCACTGCAACGGTACGGCAGTCACATTTTGGCAAATTCTCCTCTCACCATAATCCCTATAGTCATATAGCAGTAGGTTCGTTACCTTTAATTATCGGTGCATGTTGTTTTGAGATCGGCGGGGCAGAGACGTGAGCTGCTCAGTGAACAGTGTACAGTAGGTGAACAGTACTTTCGCCGACGCCTTTCCTTCGTAACTCATCAAATACACAATCCAACAACTCCAAAACGCTCTGGTTGTTCTGACCTGCACATTCACCACGCTATGAGATACAGTAATCATGTATAATTATGTAACATTACGACACATGAAGCAAATACTCTGAACTACTTTCGCTTTTGAAACCCCTCCGCCCAGCAGCCGGCTGCATTTGCCTCTAAAACAACTCTGTCTCATAATGTCACATTAATATTTCATAGCGTGGTGAATGTTCAGGTCACAACTTGTTCACCAGAGCGTTTTGGAGTTGTTGGATTGTGTATTTGATGAGTTTGATGAGGAAAAGGTGAAAGTACCGCTGTATCAGCAGCTCACGTCTCTGCCCCGCCGATCTCAAAACAACATGCACCGATAATTAAAAGGTGACGAACCTACTGCTATGACTATAGGGATTATGGTGAGAGTAGGATTTGCCAAAATGTTGAACTATCCCTTTAAGCACATTATGATGAGACAATACAGGACATAACCACTGTTTTTATACTAATGCTCTCTACCTCGGTAACAACACCGGTGCTTTGTCCGTCCTCTATTAATAACGTGGCGTATTAATATATATATATATATATATATATTTTTTTTTTTTATGTTATTCTGCTTTGGATTTGCACGAAAAAACTTCCCAGGAACTTGAAGAAAGTGTGAAGTCAGGGTGGAGACGATGAGGTCGTGTCCTCAGGGTTATTTCCTAATCAGATCTGTTTTATTTTTTATGTGGAACAAACATTATTATGTCAAGGTACTTTACAGTGGTTTCTGTGGGGTTGGGGTGTGTGTGTGTGGTTAAAGACCATTAAAAACCACCCTAGAGCTGCAGTGGAGTGGTTCAGACAGGTCATCAATATCAATACAGTATCAATACTTGCATCAATTACATCACTCATACGAACTGACATACTCACAAATCAGCCTATAAGTCCAACCTTCAGTGTTATGGTTCAGTTCTTCTTCTTTTCATGATGCACAACTTAGCAAAATCAATACATATCATGTAAGACGTGCCTTTATTTTGAAATTCCCCCTGAACGATGAGCATCTGCTGCAGTTTTATATTTCATTTTGCAGAGTCATGTGTGTGCAGCTAATTTTAAAATGCTAAATATATTTAGTTTTAGACTCTAGATACAGGATTCAAGTTTACACTATTATCTGCTTTAATACAAACAAATAGGAATGTAATGCTCTTTCAGTTTCCTTTTTATAGAAAGTGAAAGCTGTGAAGCTCAATAAATCAGAGTGTGGCACTTTATAATGAACAGGAGGAGGATTTTTACTTTTTAATGTTTACAGATGCAACCCTGACCCCCAGATACACCCCACAACTTCACATATGTCCACTCTACATCTTGTATCAAACTTTAAAACAAGAACAGGAAGTATGAAAGTATAATAAAATATTATAAGTTGATTTTTTTTAACCTTCTTTCGGGTGAATCTGACCTCAGTCTCCTGCCATGACCCTGGTTTCATTTTCTCTCAAAGCTTGAAAATGTGTATGAAATGCAATCAGTAAACTATAATACTGCAACATGTGTTGTCTTGTGTCTGTGGGAGAAAATAACTAAGTTTATATCATAAAAAGTGCCAGTGTCAACATGTCTCTATACTGTACATGATGGTTTATCATGTTGTCTGACAGTGCAGGAAGTGTTTCATCCTCTGTTGACAGTGTGATACGTATAATTACCTGAATTCCTGCAGGTGAGCAGCCGTCTATCCACATTCCTCCTTCCTGTCAGGTGAAGACACGTGAGCCCGATGTCCAGACTTGTAATCGTGCATGAAGTGGGAGGGATGAGGAGGGATGAGGGATGAGGGAACCAACAGGGAGGGAAGAAGTTATGAGGAGCAGATTAAAGAACGGGCCACAGCAGCTTTTATCATCAGGAAACATCCAACGGACGACGATGGAGCAAGTCCTGAGTCTCCAGATGTCAGATGTCAGAAGGACGTGTTAAACAGACATCATGTATTAATAATAATAATAAATTTTATTATATTATTACGACAAATATGTGTATAAAGACAGTCGTCTCTCCTCCAGTTACAACACCTGACTGATTAGATCATCCTGAGACCGAGCCGCTAATCAATAGTCATTATGAAGTTAAAGATATAAATAAATTGGTCTTTTTTTTATTATCAAAAACTAATATTGATGAACTAAAATAAGGTTGTTCTAAAGCTTTGCTGATACTATTTGAAAATAAAATCACTGCAAATATTAAAAATATTCTAACTCGGCAAGTAATCAATCTGCAAAAAACATATTTATACTTTTATATTTTGTGCATTATTGACTAAAAGTTGTATGTGATTGTTTTGTCTGTATCAGTGATTTCTGTGTCCTGTGTGAGGCTTAGTTTTTAATAAATTTGTTAATAATAAAAACAAAATCTATTTTCTTTTTTCACTGCCTGTATTATATGTACACATTGAATTACTATATATGAAATGTATAGATATATGTAATTAATTTAATCTATATATGATTAGCTGATCCAGAGCAGCTACAGCAGCGTTGTGACCTCAACCATGGTTGGTGAGAGCAGAAATGTTGTTGTTGTAGTGAAAATGGGCGGGCTCGTGAAGACGCGAATTTACACAAAGTCAAAACGAGCGATAAATCGCATTTCTCGCGTATCTCGCGTTTGGTCGCGCGTATAAACTCGAGCGAAAAAAAAGCGTTCCTCGTGTTTGGTGGACTCCCCTCGGACCCCCAGATGATATATCCGAGTTTGGAGAAATTTTAATTTTTGGTCAAAAAAAAAAAAAAATTGGTCAAAAAAAAACGACAGGCGCGTACCTGTCGTCTTTTTAAAATCGCCTGTTTGGTTTTTGGTCATTTTCTCCAAAACCACCGGCCCGATTTCAACCAAACCTTCTGCGTAGGACTCCCCTCGGACCCCCAGATGATATATCCGAGTTTGGAGAAATTTGGAGAAATTTAAATTTTTGGTCAAAAAAAAAAAAAAAATTGGTCAAAAAAAAACGACAGGCGCGTACCTGTCGTCTTTTTAAAATCGCCTGTTTGGTTTTTGGTCATTTTCTCCAAAACCACCGGCCCGATTTCAACCAAACCTTCTGCGTAGGACTCCCCTCGGACCCCCAGATGATATATCCGAGTTTGGAGAAATTTGGAGAAATTTTAATTTTTGGTAAAAAAAAAAAAAAAAATTGGTAAAAAAAAACGACAGGCGCGTACCTGTCGTCTTTTTAAAATCGCCTGTTTGGTTTTTGGTCATTTTCTCCAAAACCACCGGCCCGATTTCAACCAAACCTTCTGCGTTGGACTCCCCTCGGACCCCCAGATGATATATCCGAGTTTGGAGAAATTTTAATTTTTGGTCAAAAAAAAAAAAAAATTGGTCAAAAAAAAACGACAGGCGCGTGCGTACCTGTCGTCTTTTTAAAATCGCCTGTTTGGTTTTTGGTAATTTTCTCTAAAACCACCGGCCCGATTTCAACCAAACCTTCTGCATAGGACTCCCCTCGGACCCCCAGATGATATATCCGAGTTTGGAGAAATTTGGAGAAATTTAAATTTTTGGTCAAAAAAAAAAAAAAAAATTGGTCAAAAAAAAACGACAGGCGCGTACCTGTCGTCTTTTTAAAATCGCCTGTTTGGTTTTTGGTCATTTTCTCCAAAACCACCGGCCCGATTTCAACCAAACCTTCTGCGTTGGACTCCCCTCGGACCCCCAGATGATATATTCGAGTTTGGAGAAATTTGGAGAAATTTTAATTTTTGGTCAAAAAAAAAAAAAAAAATTGGTCAAAAAAAAACCTGTCGTCTTTTTAAAATCGCCTGTTTGGTTTTTGGTCATTTTCTCCAAAACCACCGGCCCGATTTCAACCAAACCTTCTGCGTTGGACTCCCCTCGGACCCCCAGATGATATATCCGAGTTTGGAGAAATTTTAATTTTTGGTAAAAAAAAAAAAAAAAATTGGTCAAAAAAAAACGAAAGGCGCGTACCTGTCGTCTTTTTAAAATCGCCTGTTTGGTTTTTGGTCATTTTCTCCAAAACCACCGGCCCGATTTCAACCAAACCTTCTGCGTTGGACTCCCCTCGGACCCCCAGATGATATATCCGAGTTTGGAGAAATTTTAATTTTTGGTCAAAAAAAAAAAAAAAAAGGTAAAAAAAAACGACAGGCGCGTACCTGTTGTCTTTTTAAAATCGCCTGTTTGGTTTTTGGTCATTTTCTCCAAAACCACCGGCCCGATTTCAACCAAACCTTCTGCGTTGGACTCCCCTCGGACCCCCAGATGATATATCCGAGTTTGGAGAAATTTTAATTTTTGGTCAAAAAAAAAAAAAAATTTGGTCAAAAAAAAACCTGTCGTCTTTTTAAAATCGCCTGTTTGGTTTTTGCTCATTTTCTCCAAAACCACCGGCCCGATTTCAACCAAACCTTCTGCGTTGGACTCCCCTCGGACCCCCAGATGATATATCCGAATTTGGAGAACTTTGGAGAAATTTTAATTTTTGGTAAAAAAAAAAAAAAAAATTTGGTCAAAAAAAAACGACAGGCGCGTACCTGTCGTCTTTTTAAAATCGCCTGTTTGGTTTTTGGTCATTTTCTCCAAAACCACCGGCCCGATTTCAACCAAACCTTCTGCGTTGGACTCCCCTCGGACCCCCAGATGATATATCCGAGTTTGGAGAAATTTTAATTTTTGGTCAAAAAAAAAAAAAAATTGGTCAAAAAAAACGACAGGCGCGTACCTGTCGTCTTTTTAAAATCGCCTGTTTGGTTTTTGGTCATTTTCTCCAAAACCACCGGCCCGATTTCAACCAAACCTTCTGCGTTGGACTCCCCTCGGACCCCAGATGATATATTCGAGTTTGGAGAAATTTTAAATTTTCGTCAAAAAGAAAAAAAAATTTGGTCAAAAAAAAACGACAGGCGCGTACCTGTCGTCTTTTTAAAATCGCCTGTTTGGTTTTTGGTCATTTTCTCCAAAACCACCGGCCCGATTTCAACCAAACCTTCTGCGTTGGACTCCCCTCGGACCCCCAGATGATATATTCGAGTTTGGAGAAATTTTAAATTTTCGTCAAAAAAAAAAAAAAATTTGGTCAAAAAAAAACGACAGGCGCGTACCTGTCGTCTTTTTAAAATCGCCTGTTTGGTTTTTGGTCATTTTCTCCAAAACCACCGGCCCGATTTCAACCAAACCTTCTGCGTTGGACTCCCCTCGGACCCCCAGATGATATATCCGAGTTTGGAGAAATTTGGAGAAATTTTAATTTTTGGTCAAAAAAAAAAAAAAAAATTGGTCAAAAAAAAACCTGTCGTCTTTTTAAAATCGCCTGTTTGGTTTTTGGTCATTTTCTCCAAAACCACCGGCCCGATTTCAACCAAACCTTCTGCGTTGGACTCCCCTCGGACCCCCAGATGATATATCCGAGTTTGGAGAAATTTGGAGAAATTTTAATTTTTGGTAAAAAAAAAAAAAAAAAATTGGTCAAAAAAAAACCTGTCGTCTTTTTAAAATCGCCTGTTTGGTTTTTGGTCATTTTCTCCAAAACCACCGGCCCGATTTCAACCAAACCTTCTGCGTTGGACTCCCCTCGGACCCCCAGATGATATATCCGAGTTTGGAGAAATTTTAATTTTTGGTCAAAAAAAAAAAAAAAAAGGTAAAAAAAAACGACAGGCGCGTACCTGTCGTCTTTTTAAAATCGCCTGTTTGGTTTTTGGTCATTTTCTCCAAAACCACCGGCCCGATTTCAACCAAACCTTCTGCGTTGGACTCCCCTCGGACCCCCAGATGATATATCCGAGTTTGGAGAAATTTTAATTTTTGGTCAAAAAAAAAAAAAAAATTTGGTCAAAAAAAAACCTGTCGTCTTTTTAAAATCGCCTGTTTGGTTTTTGGTCATTTTCTCCAAAACCACCGGCCCGATTTCAACCAAACCTTCTGCGTTGGACTCCCCTCGGACCCCCAGATGATATATCCGAATTTGGAGAAATTTGGAGAAATTTTAATTTTTGGTCAAAAAAAAAAAAAAATTTGGTCAAAAAAAAACGACAGGCGCGTACCTGTCGTCTTTTTAAAATCGCCTGTTTGGTTTTTGGTCATTTTCTCCAAAACCACCGGCCCGATTTCAACCAAACCTTCTGCGTTGGACTCCCCTCGGACCCCCAGATGATATATTCGAGTTTGGAGAAATTTTAAATTTTCGTCAAAAAAAAAAAAAAATTTGGTCAAAAAAAAACGACAGGCGCGTACCTGTCGTCTTTTTAAAATCGCCTGTTTGGTTTTTGGTCATTTTCTCCAAAACCACCGGCCCGATTTCAACCAAACCTTCTGCGTTGGACTCCCCTCGGACCCCCAGATGATATATCCGAGTTTGGAGAAATTTGGAGAAATTTTAATTTTTGGTCAAAAAAAAAAAAAAAAATTGGTCAAAAAAAAACCTGTCGTCTTTTTAAAATCGCCTGTTTGGTTTTTGGTCATTTTCTCCAAAACCACCGGCCCGATTTCAACCAAACCTTCTGCGTTGGACTCCCCTCGGACCCCCAGATGATATATCCGAGTTTGGAGAAATTTGGAGAAATTTTAATTTTTGGTAAAAAAAAAAAAAAAAAATTGGTCAAAAAAAAACCTGTCGTCTTTTTAAAATCGCCTGTTTGGTTTTTGGTCATTTTCTCCAAAACCACCGGCCCGATTTCAACCAAACCTTCTGCGTTGGACTCCCCTCGGACCCCCAGATGATATATCCGAGTTTGGAGAAATTTTAATTTTTGGTCAAAAAAAAAAAAAAAAAGGTAAAAAAAAACGACAGGCGCGTACCTGTCGTCTTTTTAAAATCGCCTGTTTGGTTTTTGGTCATTTTCTCCAAAACCACCGGCCCGATTTCAACCAAACCTTCTGCGTTGGACTCCCCTCGGACCCCCAGATGATATATCCGAGTTTGGAGAAATTTTAATTTTTGGTCAAAAAAAAAAAAAAAATTTGGTCAAAAAAAAACCTGTCGTCTTTTTAAAATCGCCTGTTTGGTTTTTGGTCATTTTCTCCAAAACCACCGGCCCGATTTCAACCAAACCTTCTGCGTTGGACTCCCCTCGGACCCCCAGATGATATATCCGAATTTGGAGAAATTTGGAGAAATTTTAATTTTTGGTCAAAAAAAAAAAAAAAAATTGGTCAAAAAAAAACGACAGGCGCGTACCTGTCGTCTTTTTAAAATCGCCTGTTTGGTTTTTGGTCATTTTCTCCAAAACCACCGGCCCGATTTCAACCAAACCTTCTGCGTTGGACTCCCCTCGGACCCCCAGATGATATATTCGAGTTTGGAGAAATTTTAAATTTTCGTCAAAAAAAAAAAAAAATTTGGTCAAAAAAAAACGACAGGCGCGTACCTGTCGTCTTTTTAAAATCGCCTGTTTGGTTTTTGGTCATTTTCTCCAAAACCACCGGCCCGATTTCAACCAAACCTTCTGCGTTGGACTCCCCTCGGACCCCCAGATGATATATCCGAGTTTGGAGAAATTTGGAGAAATTTTAATTTTTGGTCAAAAAAAAAAAAAAAAAATTGGTCAAAAAAAAACCTGTCGTCTTTTTAAAATCGCCTGTTTGGTTTTTGGTCATTTTCTCCAAAACCACCGGCCCGATTTCAACCAAACCTTCTGCGTTGGACTCCCCTCGGACCCCCAGATGATATATCCGAGTTTGGAGAAATTTTAATTTTTGGTCAAAAAAAAAAAAAAAAAGGTAAAAAAAAACGACAGGCGCGTACCTGTCGTCTTTTTAAAATCGCCTGTTTGGTTTTTGGTCATTTTCTCCAAAACCACCGGCCCGATTTCAACCAAACCTTCTGCGTTGGACTCCCCTCGGACCCCCAGATGATATATCCGAGTTTGGAGAAATTTTAATTTTTGGTCAAAAAAAAAAAAAAAATTTGGTCAAAAAATAACCTGTCGTCTTTTTAAAATCGCCTGTTTGGTTTTTGGTCATTTTCTCCAAAACCACCGGCCCGATTTCAACCAAACCTTCTGCGTTGGACTCCCCTCGGACCCTCAGATGATATATCCGAATTTGGAGAAATTTGGAGAAATTTTAATTTTTGGTCAAAAAAAAAAAAAAAAATTGGTCAAAAAAAAACGACAGGCGCGTACCTGTCGTCTTTTTAAAATCGCCTGTTTGGTTTTTGGTCATTTTCTCCAAAACCACCGGCCCGATTTCAACCAAAACTTCTGCGTTGGACTCCCCTCGGACCCCCAGATGATATATTCGAGTTTGGAGAAATTTTAAATTTTCGTCAAAAAAAAAAAAAAATTTGGTCAAAAAAAAACGACAGGCGCGTACCTGTCGTCTTTTTAAAATCGCCTGTTTGGTTTTTGGTCATTTTCTCCAAAACCACCGGCCCGATTTCAACCAAACCTTCTGCGTTGGACTCCCCTCGGACCCCCAGATGATATATCCGAGTTTGGAGAAATTTGGAGAAATTTTAATTTTTGGTCAAAAAAAAAAAAAAAAATTGGTCAAAAAAAAACCTGTCGTCTTTTTAAAATCGCCTGTTTGGTTTTTGGTCATTTTCTCCAAAACCACCGGCCCGATTTCAACCAAACCTTCTGCGTTGGACTCCCCTCGGACCCCCAGATGATATATCCGAGTTTGGAGAAATTTTAATTTTTGGTAAAAAAAAAAAAAAAAAAGGTAAAAAAAAAACGACAGGCGCGTACCTGTCGTCTTTTTAAAATCGCCTGTTTGGTTTTTGGTCATTTTCTCCAAAACCACCGGCCCGATTTCAACCAAACCTTCTGCGTTGGACTCCCCTCGGACCCCCAGATGATATATCCGAGTTTGGAGAAATTTTAATTTTTGGTCAAAAAAAAAAAAAAAATTTGGTCAAAAAAAAACCTGTCGTCTTTTTAAAATCGCCTGTTTGGTTTTTGGTCATTTTCTCCAAAACCACCGGCCCGATTTCAACCAAACCTTCTGCGTTGGACTCCCCTCGGACCCCCAGATGATATATCCGAATTTGGAGAAATTTGGAGAAATTTTAATTTTTGGTCAAAAAAAAAAAAAAAATTGGTCAAAAAAAAACGACAGGCGCGTACCTGTCGTCTTTTTAAAATCGCCTGTTTGGTTTTTGGTCATTTTCTCCAAAACCACCGGCCCGATTTCAACCAAACCTTCTGCGTTGGACTCCCCTCGGACCCCCAGATGATATATTCGAGTTTGGAGAAATTTTAAATTTTCGTCAAAAAAAAAAAAAAATTTGGTCAAAAAAAAACGACAGGCGCGTACCTGTCGTCTTTTTAAAATCGCCTGTTTGGTTTTTGGTCATTTTCTCCAAAACCACCGGCCCGATTTCAACCAAACCTTCTGCGTTGGACTCCCCTCGGACCCCCAGATGATATATCCGAGTTTGGAGAAATTTGGAGAAATTTTAATTTTTGGTAAAAAAAAAAAAAAAAAAATTGGTCAAAAAAAAACCTGTCGTCTTTTTAAAATCGCCTGTTTGGTTTTTGGTCATTTTCTCCAAAACCACCGGCCCGATTTCAACCAAACCTTCTGCGTTGGACTCCCCTCGGACCCCCAGATGATATATCCGAGTTTGGAGAAATTTTAATTTTTGGTCAAAAAAAAAAAAAAACGACAGGCGCGTACCTGTCGTCTTTTTAAAATCGCCTGTTTGGTTTTTGGTCATTTTCTCCAAAACCACCGGCCCGATTTCAACCAAACCTTCTGCGTTGGACTCCCCTCGGACCCCCAGATGATATATCCGAGTTTGGAGAAATTTTAATTTTTGGTCAAAAAAAACAAAAAATTGGTCAAAAAAAACGACAGGCGCGTACCTGTCGTCTTTTCAAAATCGCCTGTTTGGTTTTTGGTCATTTTCTCCAAAACCACCGGCCCGATTTCAACCAAACCTTCTGCGTTGGACTCCCGTCGGACCCCCAGATGATATATTCGAGTTTGGAGAAATTTTAAATTTTCGTCAAAAAAAAAAAAAAATTTGGTCAAAAAAAAACGACAGGCGCGTACCTGTCGTCTTTTTAAAATCGCCTGTTTGGTTTTTGGTCATTTTCTCCAAAACCACCGGCCCGATTTCAACCAAACCTTCTGCGTTGGACTCCCCTCGGACCCCCAGATGATATATCCGAGTTTGGAGAAATTTGGAGAAATTTTAATTTTTGGTCAAAAAAAAACCTGTCGTCTTTTTAAAATCGCCTGTTTGGTTTTTGGTCATTTTCTCCAAAACCACCGGCCCGATTTCAACCAAACCTTCTGCGTTGGACTCCCCTCGGACCCCCGGATGATATATCCGAATTTGGAGAAATTTGGAGAAATTTTAATTTTTGGTCAAAAAAAAAAAAAAATTTGGTCAAAAAAAAACCTGTCGTCTTTTTAAAATCGCCTGTTTGGTTTTTGGTCATTTTCTCCAAAACCACCGGCCCGATTTCAACCAAACCTTCTGCGTTGGACTCCCCTCGGACCCCCAGATGATATATCCGAGTTTGGAGAAATTTTAATTTTTGGTCAAAAAAAAAAAAAAATTGGTCAAAAAAAACGACAGGCGCGTACCTGTCGTCTTTTTAAAATCGCCTGTTTGGTTTTTGGTCATTTTCTCCAAAACCACCGGCCCGATTTCAACCAAACCTTCTGCGTTGGACTCCCCTCGGACCCCCAGATGATATATTCGAGTTTGGAGAAATTTTAAATTTTCGTCAAAAAAAAAAAAAAATTTGGTCAAAAAAAAACGACAGGCGCGTACCTGTCGTCTTTTTAAAATCGCCTGTTTGGTTTTTGGTCATTTTCTCCAAAACCACAGGCCCGATTTCAACCAAACCTTCTGCGTTGGACTCCCCTCGGACCCCCAGATGATATATCCGAGTTTGGAGAAATTTGGAGAAATTTTAATTTTTGGTCAAAAAAAAAAAAAAAATTTGGTCAAAAAAAAACCTGTCGTCTTTTTAAAATCGCCTGTTTGGTTTTTGGTCATTTTCTCCAAAACCACCGGCCCGATTTCAACCAAACCTTCTGCGTTGGACTCCCCTCGGACCCCCAGATGATATATTCGAGTTTGGAGAAATTTTAAATTTTCGTCAAAAAAAAAAAAAAATTTGGTCAAAAAAAAACGACAGGCGCGTACCTGTCGTCTTTTTAAAATCGCCTGTTTGGTTTTTGGTCATTTTCTCCAAAACCACCGGCCCGATTTCAACCAAACCTTCTGCGTTGGACTCCCCTCGGACCCCCAGATGATATATCCGAGTTTGGAGAAATTTGGAGAAATTTTATTTTTTGGTTAAAAAAAAAAAAAAAAAATTGGTCAAAAAAAAACCTGTCGTCTTTTTAAAATCGCCTGTTTGGTTTTTGGTCATTTTCTCCAAAACCACCGGCCCGATTTCAACCAAACCTTCTGCGTTGGACTCCCCTCGGACCCCCAGATGATATATCCGAGTTTGGAGAAATTTTAATTTTTGGTCAAAAAAAAAAAAAAAATTGGTCAAAAAAAACGACAGGCGCGTACCTGTCGTCTTTTTAAAATCGCCTGTTTGGTTTTTGGTCATTTTCTCCAAAACCACCGGCCCGATTTCAACCAAACCTTCTGCGTTGGACTCCCCTCGGACCCCCAGATGATATATCCGAGTTTGGAGAAATTTGGAGAAATTTTAATTTTTGGTCAAAAAAAAAAAAAAAATTTGGTCAAAAAAAAACCTGTCGTCTTTTTAAAATCGCCTGTTTCGTTTTTGGTCATTTTCTCCAAAACCACCGGCCCGATTTCAACCAAACCTTCTGCGTTGGACTCCCCTCGGACCCCCAGATGATATATCCGAGTTTGGAGAAATTTTAATTTTTGGTAAAAAAAAAAAAAAAAAATTGGTCAAAAAAAAACGACAGGCGCGTGCGTACCTGTCGTCTTTTTAAAATCGCCTGTTTGGTTTTTGGTCATTTTCTCCAAAACCACCGGCCCGATTTCAACCAAACCTTCTGCGTTGGACTCCCCTCGGACCCCCAGATGATATATCCGAGTTTGGAGAAATTTTAATTTTTGGTAAAAAAAAAAAAAAAAATTGGTCAAAAAAAAACGACAGGCGCGTACCTGTCGTCTTTTTAAAATCGCCTGTTTGGTTTTTGGTCATTTTCTCCAAAACCACCGGCCCGATTTCAACCAAACCTTCTGCGTTGGACTCCCCTCGGACCCCCAGATGATATATCCGAGTTTGGAGAAATTTTAATTTTTGGTAAAAAAAAAAAAAAAAAATTGGTCAAAAAAAAACGACAGGCGCGTACCTGTCGTCTTTTTAAAATCGCCTGTTTGGTTTTTGGTAATTTTCTCCAAAACCACCGGCCCGATTTCAACCAAACCTTCTGCATAGGACTCCCCTCGGACCCCCAGATGATATATTCGAGTTTGGAGAAATTTTAAATTTTCGTCAAAAAAAAAAAAAAAATTGGTCAAAAAAAAACGACAGGCGCGTACCTGTCGTCTTTTTAAAATCGCCTGTTTGGTTTTTGGTCATTTTCTCCAAAACCACAGGCCCGATTTCAACCAAACCTTCTGCGTAGGACTCCCCTCGGACCCCCAGATGATATATCCGAGTTTGGAGAAATTTTAATTTTTGGTAAAAAAAAAAAAAAAATTTGGTCAAAAAAAAACCTGTCGTCTTTTTAAAATCGCCTGTTTGGTTTTTGGTAATTTTCTCCAAAACCACCGGCCCGATTTCAACCAAACCTTCTGCGTTGGACTCCCCTCGGACCCCCAGATGATATATCCGAGTTTGGAGAAATTTGGAGAAATTTTAATTTTTGGTCAAAAAAAAAAAAAAAATTTGGTCAAAAAAAAACCTGTCGTCTTTTTAAAATCGCCTGTTTGGTTTTTGGTCATTTTCTCCAAAACCACCGGCCCGATTTCAACCAAACCTTCTGCGTTGGACTCCCCTCGGACCCCCAGATGATATATTCGAGTTTGGAGAAATTTTAAATTTTCGTCAAAAAAAAAAAAAATTGGTAAAAAAAAAACGACAGGCGCGTACCTGTCGTCTTTTTAAAATCGCCTGTTTGGTTTTTGGTCATTTTCTCCAAAACCACCGGCCCGATTTCAACCAAACCTTCTGCGTAGGACTCCCCTCGGACCCCCAGATGATATATCCGAGTTTGGAGAAATTTGGAGAAATTTTAATTTTTGGTCAAAAAAAAAAAAAAAATTTGGTCAAAAAAAAACCTGTCGTCTTTTTAAAATCGCCTGTTTCGTTTTTGGTCATTTTCTCCAAAACCACCGGCCCGATTTCAACCAAACCTTCTGCGTTGGACTCCCCTCGGACCCCCAGATGATATATCCGAGTTTGGAGAAATTTTAATTTTTGGTAAAAAAAAAAAAAAAAATTGGTAAAAAAAAAACGACAGGCGCGTGCGTACCTGTCGTCTTTTTAAAATCGCCTGTTTGGTTTTTGGTCATTTTCTCCAAAACCACCGGCCCGATTTCAACCAAACCTTCTGCGTTGGACTCCCCTCGGACCCCCAGATGATATATCCGAGTTTGGAGAAATTTTAATTTTTGGTCAAAAAAAAAAAAAAAATTTGGTCAAAAAAAAACCTGTCGTCTTTTTAAAATCGCCTGTTTGGTTTTTGGTCATTTTCTCCAAAACCACCGGCCCGATTTCAACCAAACCTTCTGCGTTGGACTCCCCTCGGACCCCCAGATGATATATCCGAATTTAAGAAATTTGGAGAAATTTTAATTTTTGTTCAAAAAAAAAAAAAAAATTTGGTAAAAAAAAAACGACAGGCGCGTACCTGTCGTCTTTTTAAAATCGCCTGTTTGGTTTTTGGTCATTTTCTCCAAAACCACCGGCCCGATTTCAACCAAACCTTCTGCGTTGGACTCCCCTCGGACCCCCAGATGATATATCCGAGTTTGGAGAAATTTTAATTTTTGGTCAAAAAAAAAAAAAATTTGGTCAAAAAAAAACCTGTCGTCTTTTTAAAATCGCCTGTTTGGTTTTTGGTCATTTTCTCCAAAACCACCGGCCCGATTTCAACCAAACCTTCTGCGTTGGACTCCCCTCGGACCCCCAGATGATATATTCGAGTTTGGAGAAATTTTAAATTTTCGTCAAAAAAAAAAAAAAATTTGGTCAAAAAAAAACGACAGGCGCGTACCTGTCGTCTTTTTAAAATCGCCTGTTTGGTTTTTGGTCATTTTCTCCAAAACCACCGGCCCGATTTCAACCAAACCTTCTGCGTTGGACTCCCCTCGGACCCCCAGATGATATATCCGAGTTTGGAGAAATTTGGAGAAATTTTATTTTTTGGTTAAAAAAAAAAAAAAAAATTGGTCAAAAAAAAACCTGTCGTCTTTTTAAAATCGCCTGTTTGGTTTTTGGTCATTTTCTCCAAAACCACCGGCCCGATTTCAACCAAACCTTCTGCGTTGGACTCCCCTCGGACCCCCAGATGATATATCCGAGTTTGGAGAAATTTTAATTTTTGGTAAAAAAAAAAAAAAAAATTGGTCAAAAAAAAACGACAGGCGCGTGCGTACCTGTCGTCTTTTTAAAATCGCCTGTTTGGTTTTTGGTCATTTTCTCCAAAACCACCGGCCCGATTTCAACCAAACCTTCTGCGTTGGACTCCCCTCGGACCCCCAGATGATATATCCGAGTTTGGAGAAATTTTAATTTTTGGTCAAAAAAAAAAAAAAAATTTGGTCAAAAAAAAACCTGTCGTCTTTTTAAAATCGCCTGTTTGGTTTTTGGTCATTTTCTCCAAAACCACCGGCCCGATTTCAACCAAACCTTCTGCGTTGGACTCCCCTCGGACCCCCAGATGATATATCCGAATTTAAAGAAATTTGGAGAAATTTTAATTTTTGTTCAAAAAAAAAAAAAAAATTGGTCAAAAAAAAACGACAGGCGCGTACCTGTCGTCTTTTTAAAATCGCCTGTTTGGTTTTTGGTCATTTTCTCCAAAACCACAGGCCCGATTTCAACCAAACCTTCTGCGTAGGACTCCCCTCGGACCCCCAGATGATATATCCGAGTTTGGAGAAATTTTAATTTTTGGTAAAAAAAAAAAAAAAATTTGGTCAAAAAAAAACCTGTCGTCTTTTTAAAATCGCCTGTTTGGTTTTTGGTAATTTTCTCCAAAACCACCGGCCCGATTTCAACCAAACCTTCTGCGTTGGACTCCCCTCGGACCCCCAGATGATATATCCGAGTTTGGAGAAATTTGGAGAAATTTTAATTTTTGGTCAAAAAAAAAAAAAAAATTTGGTCAAAAAAAAACCTGTCGTCTTTTTAAAATCGCCTGTTTGGTTTTTGGTCATTTTCTCCAAAACCACCGGCCCGATTTCAACCAAACCTTCTGCGTTGGACTCCCCTCGGACCCCCAGATGATATATTCGAGTTTGGAGAAATTTTAAATTTTCGTCAAAAAAAAAAAAAAATTGGTAAAAAAAAAACGACAGGCGCGTACCTGTCGTCTTTTTAAAATCGCCTGTTTGGTTTTTGGTCATTTTCTCCAAAACCACCGGCCCGATTTCAACCAAACCTTCTGCGTAGGACTCCCCTCGGACCCCCAGATGATATATCCGAGTTTGGAGAAATTTGGAGAAATTTTAATTTTTGGTCAAAAAAAAAAAAAAAATTTGGTCAAAAAAAAACCTGTCGTCTTTTTAAAATCGCCTGTTTCGTTTTTGGTCATTTTCTCCAAAACCACCGGCCCGATTTCAACCAAACCTTCTGCGTTGGACTCCCCTCGGACCCCCAGATGATATATCCGAGTTTGGAGAAATTTTAATTTTTGGTAAAAAAAAAAAAAAAAATTGGTCAAAAAAAAACGACAGGCGCGTGCGTACCTGTCGTCTTTTTAAAATCGCCTGTTTGGTTTTTGGTCATTTTCTCCAAAACCACCGGCCCGATTTCAACCAAACCTTCTGCGTTGGACTCCCCTCGGACCCCCAGATGATATATCCGAGTTTGGAGAAATTTTAATTTTTGGTCAAAAAAAAAAAAAAAATTTGGTCAAAAAAAAACCTGTCGTCTTTTTAAAATCGCCTGTTTGGTTTTTGGTCATTTTCTCCAAAACCACCGGCCCGATTTCAACCAAACCTTCTGCGTTGGACTCCCCTCGGACCCCCAGATGATATATCCGAATTTAAAGAAATTTGGAGAAATTTTAATTTTTGTTCAAAAAAAAAAAAAAAATTTGGTAAAAAAAAAACGACAGGCGCGTACCTGTCGTCTTTTTAAAATCGCCTGTTTGGTTTTTGGTCATTTTCTCCAAAACCACCGGCCCGATTTCAACCAAACCTTCTGCGTTGGACTCCCCTCGGACCCCCAGATGATATATCCGAGTTTGGAGAAATTTTAATTTTTGGTCAAAAAAAAAAAAAATTTGGTCAAAAAAAAAACCTGTCGTCTTTTTAAAATCGCCTGTTTGGTTTTTGGTCATTTTCTCCAAAACCACCGGCCCGATTTCAACCAAACCTTCTGCGTTGGACT
Organism: Trachurus trachurus; assembly: GCF_905171665.1. Lineage (NCBI taxonomy): Eukaryota > Metazoa > Chordata > Actinopteri > Carangiformes > Carangidae > Trachurus > Trachurus trachurus. The sequence continues at coordinate 27,888,231 of NC_139902.1, read as the reverse complement.
CCCCTCGGACCCCCAGATGATATATTCGAGTTTGGAGAAATTTTAAATTTTCGTCAAAAAAAAAAAAAAATTTGGTCAAAAAAAAACGACAGGCGCGTACCTGTCGTCTTTTTAAAATCGCCTGTTTGGTTTTTGGTCATTTTCTCCAAAACCACCGGCCCGATTTCAACCAAACCTTCTGCGTTGGACTCCCCTCGGACCCCCAGATGATATATCCGAGTTTGGAGAAATTTGGAGAAATTTTATTTTTGGTTAAAAAAAAAAAAAAAAATTGGTCAAAAAAAAACCTGTCGTCTTTTTAAAATCGCCTGTTTGGTTTTTGGTCATTTTCTCCAAAACCACCGGCCCGATTTCAACCAAACCTTCTGCGTTGGACTCCCCTCGGACCCCCAGATGATATATCCGAGTTTGGAGAAATTTTAATTTTTGGTCAAAAAAAAAAAAAAAATTGGTCAAAAAAAACGACAGGCGCGTACCTGTCGTCTTTTTAAAATCGCCTGTTTGGTTTTTGGTCATTTTCTCCAAAACCACCGGCCCGATTTCAACCAAACCTTCTGCGTTGGACTCCCCTCGGACCCCCAGATGATATATCCGAGTTTGGAGAATTTTGGAGAAATTTTAATTTTTGGTCAAAAAAAAAAAAAAAATTTGGTCAAAAAAAAACCTGTCGTCTTTTTAAAATCGCCTGTTTCGTTTTTGGTCATTTTCTCCAAAACCACCGGCCCGATTTCAACCAAACCTTCTGCGTTGGACTCCCCTCGGACCCCCAGATGATATATCCGAGTTTGGAGAAATTTTAATTTTTGGTCAAAAAAAAACCTGTCGTCTTTTTAAAATCGCCTGTTTGGTTTTTGGTCATTTTCTCCAAAACCACCAGCCCGATTTCAACCAAACCTTCTGCGTTGGACTCCCCTCGGACCCCCAGATGATATATCCGAATTTGGAGAAATTTGGAGAAATTTTAATTTTTGGTCAAAAAAAAAAAAAAAAATTTGGTCAAAAAAAAAACCTGTCGTCTTTTTAAAATCGCCTGTTTGGTTTTTGGTCATTTTCTCCAAAACCACCGGCCCGATTTCAACCAAACCTTCTGCGTTGGACTCCCCTCGGACCCCCAGATGATATATCCGAGTTTGGAGAAATTTTAATTTTTGGTCAAAAAAAAAAAAAAATTGGTCAAAAAAAACGACAGGCGCGTACCTGTCGTCTTTTTAAAATCGCCTGTTTGGTTTTTGGTCATTTTCTCCAAAACCACCGGCCCGATTTCAACCAAACCTTCTGCGTTGGACTCCCCTCGGACCCCCAGATGATATATCCGAGTTTGGAGAAATTTTAATTTTTGGTCAAAAAAAAAAAAAAAATTGGTCAAAAAAAACGACAGGCGCGTACCTGTCGTCTTTTTAAAATCGCCTGTTTGGTTTTTGGTCATTTTCTCCAAAACCACCGGCCCGATTTCAACCAAACCTTCTGCGTTGGACTCCCCTCGGACCCCCAGATGATATATCCGAGTTTGGAGAAATTTGGAGAAATTTTAATTTTTGGTCAAAAAAAAAAAAAAAATTTGGTCAAAAAAAAACCTGTCGTCTTTTTAAAATCGCCTGTTTCGTTTTTGGTCATTTTCTCCAAAACCACCGGCCCGATTTCAACCAAACCTTCTGCGTTGGACTCCCCTCGGACCCCCAGATGATATATCCGAGTTTGGAGAAATTTTAATTTTTGGTAAAAAAAAAAAAAAAGAATGGTCAAAAAAAACGGCGTACCTGTCGTCTTTTTAAAATCGCCTGTTTGGTTTTTGGTCATTTTCTCCAAAACCACCGGCCCGATTTCAACCAAACCTTCTGCGTTGGACTCCCCTCGGACCCCCAGATGATATATCCGAGTTTGGAGAAATTTTAATTTTTGGTAAAAAAAAAAAAAAAATTGGTCAAAAAAAAACGACAGGCGCGTACCTGTCGTCTTTTTAAAATCGCCTGTTTGGTTTTTGGTCATTTTCTCCAAAACCACCGGCCCGATTTCAACCAAACCTTCTGCGTTGGACTCCCCTCGGACCCCCAGATGATTTATCCGAGTTTGGAGAAATTTTAATTTTTGGTAAAAAAAAAAAAAAAAAATTGGTCAAAAAAAAACGACAGGCGCGTACCTGTCGTCTTTTTAAAATCGCCTGTTTGGTTTTTGGTAATTTTCTCCAAAACCACCGGCCCGATTTCAACCAAACCTTCTGCATAGGACTCCCCTCGGACCCCCAGATGATATATTCGAGTTTGGAGAAATTTTAAATTTTCGTCAAAAAAAAAAAAAAAATTGGTCAAAAAAAAACGACAGGCGCGTACCTGTCGTCTTTTTAAAATCGCCTGTTTGGTTTTTGGTCATTTTCTCCAAAACCACAGGCCCGATTTCAACCAAACCTTCTGCGTTGGACTCCCCTCGGACCCCCAGATGATATATCCGAGTTTGGAGAAATTTAAATTTTTGGTAAAAAAAAAAAAAAAATTTGGTCAAAAAAAAACCTGTCGTCTTTTTAAAATCGCCTGTTTGGTTTTTGGTAATTTTCTCCAAAACCACCGGCCCGATTTCAACCAAACCTTCTGCGTTGGACTCCCCTCGGACCCCCAGATGATATATCCGAGTTTGGAGAAATTTGGAGAAATTTTAATTTTTGGTCAAAAAAAAAAAAAAAATTTGGTAAAAAAAAAACCTGTCGTCTTTTTAAAATCGCCTGTTTGGTTTTTGGTCATTTTCTCCAAAACCACCGGCCCGATTTCAACCAAACCTTCTGCGTTGGACTCCCCTCGGACCCCCAGATGATATATTCGAGTTTGGAGAAATTTTAAATTTTCGTCAAAAAAAAAAAAAATTGGTCAAAAAAAAACGACAGGCGCGTACCTGTCGTCTTTTTAAAATCGCCTGTTTGGTTTTTGGTCATTTTCTCCAAAACCACCGGCCCGATTTCAACCAAACCTTCTGCGTAGGACTCCCCTCGGACCCCCAGATGATATATCCGAGTTTGGAGAAATTTGGAGAAATTTTAATTTTTGGTCAAAAAAAAAAAAAAAATTTGGTCAAAAAAAAACCTGTCGTCTTTTTAAAATCGCCTGTTTGGTTTTTGGTCATTTTCTCCAAAACCACCGGCCCGATTTCAACCAAACCTTCTGCGTTGGACTCCCCTCGGACCCCCAGATGATATATCCGAGTTTGGAGAAATTTTAATTTTTGGTAAAAAAAAAAAAAAAAATTGGTCAAAAAAAAACGACAGGCGCGTGCGTACCTGTCGTCTTTTTAAAATCGCCTGTTTGGTTTTTGGTCATTTTCTCCAAAACCACCGGCCCGATTTCAACCAAACCTTCTGCGTTGGACTCCCCTCGGACCCCCAGATGATATATCCGAGTTTGGAGAAATTTTAATTTTTGGTCAAAAAAAAAAAAAAATTTGGTCAAAAAAAAAACCTGTCGTCTTTTTAAAATCGCCTGTTTGGTTTTTGGTCATTTTCTCCAAAACCACCGGCCCGATTTCAACCAAACCTTCTGCGTTGGACTCCCCTCGGACCCCCAGATGATATATCCGAATTTAAGAAATTTGGAGAAATTTTATTTTTTGTTAAAAAAAAAAAAAAAAATTTGGTAAAAAAAAAACGACAGGCGCGTACCTGTCGTCTTTTTAAAATCGCCTGTTTGGTTTTTGGTCATTTTCTCCAAAACCACCGGCCCGATTTCAACCAAACCTTCTGCGTTGGACTCCCCTCGGACCCCCAGATGATATATCCGAGTTTGGAGAAATTTTAATTTTTGGTCAAAAAAAAAAAAAATTTGGTCAAAAAAAAACCTGTCGTCTTTTTAAAATCGCCTGTTTGGTTTTTGGTCATTTTCTCCAAAACCACCGGCCCGATTTCAACCAAACCTTCTGCGTTGGACTCCCCTCGGACCCCCAGATGATATATTCGAGTTTGGAGAAATTTTAAATTTTCGTCAAAAAAAAAAAAAAATTTGGTCAAAAAAAAACGACAGGCGCGTACCTGTCGTCTTTTTAAAATCGCCTGTTTGGTTTTTGGTCATTTTCTCCAAAACCACCGGCCCGATTTCAACCAAACCTTCTGCGTTGGACTCCCCTCGGACCCCCAGATGATATATCCGAGTTTGGAGAAATTTGGAGAAATTTTTTTTTTTGGTTAAAAAAAAAAAAAAAAATTGGTCAAAAAAAAACCTGTCGTCTTTTTAAAATCGCCTGTTTGGTTTTTGGTCATTTTCTCCAAAACCACCGGCCCGATTTCAACCAAACCTTCTGCGTTGGACTCCCCTCGGACCCCCAGATGATATATCCGAGTTTGGAGAAATTTTAATTTTTGGTCAAAAAAAAAAAAAAAATTGGTCAAAAAAAACGACAGGCGCGTACCTGTCGTCTTTTTAAAATCGCCTGTTTGGTTTTTGGTCATTTTCTCCAAAACCACCGGCCCGATTTCAACCAAACCTTCTGCGTTGGACTCCCCTCGGACCCCCAGATGATATATCCGAGTTTGGAGAATTTTGGAGAAATTTTAATTTTTGGTCAAAAAAAAAAAAAAATTTGGTCAAAAAAAAACCTGTCGTCTTTTTAAAATCGCCTGTTTCGTTTTTGGTCATTTTCTCCAAAACCACCGGCCCGATTTCAACCAAACCTTCTGCGTTGGACTCCCCTCGGACCCCCAGATGATATATCCGAGTTTGGAGAAATTTTAATTTTTGGTAAAAAAAAAAAAAAAAATTGGTCAAAAAAAAACGACAGGCGCGTGCGTACCTGTCGTCTTTTTAAAATCGCCTGTTTGGTTTTTGGTCATTTTCTCCAAAACCACGGCCCGATTTCAACCAAACCTTCTGCGTTGGACTCCCCTCGGACCCCCAGATGATATATCCGAGTTTGGAGAAATTTTAATTTTTGGTAAAAAAAAAAAAAAAAATTGGTCAAAAAAAAACGACAGGCGCGTACCTGTCGTCTTTTTAAAAT